>NC_041707.1:6749561-6816554 GCF_900700375.1 Denticeps clupeoides
GTCCCCGGCCACTCTTTAAAGCTCAGCCTTGTTTTAGTGGGGCAAAGAGCCGCCCCATTTCAGGCTCTCCTGTGACTACGTAAAGGATTTGAGCCACATATGGTCTCAGTCATATTGAGTCTTTATGTTTATGTATGGCGGTGTGTGTTTGTGTTTTATGTACATTCTCTCCTGTGTAGTTTTTGAAATAGAAAACATCCCTTCTGTTCAGTTTAGAATCATGATGTGGTAAGAGGAAGTGTCTGTATTCGCTTATTTGTGTTAATACTACCACAGCAGTAAGTAGTATCACAGCATACTGGTCATTTACATTTACAGCATTTAGCAGATGCCATTATCTACAGCAACAGTCCCCCTGGAGACACTCAGGGTTAAGTGTCTTGCTGAGGGAAGTAAGTGGGGTTTGAACCTGTGACTTTGTGGTCTTCTGGTTCATTTGAAAGAGGGTAAATCTAAATGACTGGTTATATTACTGTAACTCAAATTGCTGAATGATTTATTGCTAGCTCTGATAGAATGCTGATCCCTGCCCATTGTCAAAAACCCCTGTAATGGGGTCACATGAGCATCAGACTCAACATTAGGTGTGTCACGACTACGGACTTTACGAGGGAAGGAAGCGCAGAGGTCTGACATACTGGGGAGGGGTTTTTATTCTACAACAAACTAAACAATAAACTCAAAGAAACAATGGCGCGGTGGCCCGAAAACAGTTTAACGTAAATAAAGAACTTAAACAAACCCGTAGGCGTGTGTGGCGATTGCCAGAACTCAAAACGCATGAAACAAAACTAGGTCAAGTTCGTGCAGCGAGTTCACGAAAATGCCAGCGACCCCCGAACGGGCGGAAACTTCCGGCATTTATGGGGCGTCAGGATTAAAGTCAGGTGTGGAGGCCAGCTGCAGGCAATCCTGACAGAGCCCCCCCTCCAAGGGCTACGTCCTCGGAGCCCCAACAGTACCATCAGTGGAGGCGGCGGGGTGGACGGCGGCAACCACAGGGCTCCTGCCCTGCTGTATCCTCCCCTTGGAGGACCCGGTCCCTCGGGCTGGCTCCCCGGCGTGGTCAGGCGTGGCGGCCCCGGACCCTCGGCCTGGCTCCCCGGCGTGGTCAGGCGTGGCGGCCCGGACCCTCGGCCTGGCTCCCGGCGTGGTCCCGCTTGGCGGCCCCGGACCTCGGCCTGGCCCCGGCGTGGTCCCGCTTGGCGGCCCCGGACCCTCGGCCTGGCTCCCGGCGTGGTCCCGCTTGGCGGCCCGGACCCTCGGCCTGGCTCCCCGGCGTGGTCCCGCTTGGCGGCCCCGGACCCTCGGCCTGGCTCCCCGGCGTGGTCCCGCTTGGCGGCCCGGACCCTCGGCCTGGCTCCCCGGCGTGGTCCCGCTTGGCGGCCCCGGACCCTCGGCCTGGCTCCCCGGCGTGGTCCCGCTTGGCGGCCCCGGACCCTCGGCCTGGCTCCCCGGCGTGGTCCCGCTTGGCGGCCCCGGACCCTCGGCCTGGCTCCCGGCGTGGTCCCGCTTGGCGGCCCCGGACCCTCGGCCTGGCTCCCCGGCGTGGTCCCGCATGGCGGCCCCGGAACCTCGGCCTGGCTCCGGCGTGGTCCCGCATGGCGGCCCCGGACCCTCGGCCTGGCTCCCCGGCGTGGTCCCGCATGGCGGCCCCGGACTCCCGTACCTGCACACAATAATCAGGGCCGATCCATCTGGGTACATGTGGGCCCTGTCTCCACACGTCCCCTCTGACACTTCTTGTGTCACCCCCTGCACCGCGCAGGGAGATTGTCCCAGAGCCTCCGGCGACTGTTCCAGGCACCCCAGGCTGGTGCCTTCTGGGACTATGCAGCCCCTCTCGCTGCACGGCCCTGGTGCCAAGGGGGGGGGCATTGCCAGACCATCCGGCTAGCCCCTTCTGCGTCCGTTGGGACAAGCAGGCCCTCTTCCTGCCTGTCCCAGCTGGGTCCTCATGCCTACCCGGGGGGCTCTATGGCGCTCCACCCCTCTGGAGGCAGACGCAGGCCCATGCCTGGCCCGCCCTCCTCACTGGCTACCGGAGGACCCAGCTCCATCGCTTCCCCACCTCCCCTCCCCTCAGGAGGAGTCCCCAACCCGAACTGCACCCCCCCAAAAAATTCTTTGGGGGAGCACCCCCCCCGGCTGGACTTAGGGGTACCTTGGGGCTTGTCCACCTCGCCTTGGACCAGCACATTCGGGTCAGGAACCTCCTCCCTGGGGTTCGGCTCCGCGGCTGGGTCGCCATCTGGTGGACACAAAGAGGGGAAGTGGGGGCGACATACGGACACATATGCCACACAGACACACACAGACAGAGACAGACAGAAGAGAGGGTCGTCTGGCTCCCTCTCTGGGCTCTCCAGGACCTCCTCAGGGGGCACAGCCAGGATCTCGGGAGGTGCGACCTTCTCGTCGCCCGCCAGTGCTTGGTCTTCTTGCCCCGGATCCTGACTGGCGCTGGACGTGGTGGAGGGGCAGAGTTCGATCCCTGGCTCAGGCTCTGGCCGATCAAACTCCGCCCTCAGTCTCTGCTGGAAGTCCCGAAAAACTGCTGTCTGTCTCTCCCTGTTGCCAGAGGGCTGCGCTCCAGCCCCATGCTGACCCAAGCAGACACGAGAGGATGGTGGTGGTCTTATCAGTGTCTGCTGCCCCACTGAAGGGTCCCGGGACAATTGGGCTGTCCCACATGGGGCTGGGCACGTTGCTGGAGATGGTGGTAGGTGTGTGGTGTGGAGGGGGGTGGACGTCTTCTCCAGCAGGTGTGGACGCTGGTGCTGCGCTGCCTTTTCGCTGGGGAACGTCCGGGCAGAGGGAAGGCGGGTCGGCGACTGGAGCAGGAATGGAGGATTCCCTGCGAGGCAGTCCCGGCAGCGCAGTTTGCTGGCTGGCGACATCCCGTCGCCCTCTTCCACCAGCTTTCCTCACACTGCTGGGAGGGACGTGGGTCTCCACGGACCTCGTGACGATCCTGGTCGTCGTCCGTGTCAACCTCGTACCCCCGGAAGTCACATGGGTCATCACGGACGCCGCGATGATCTCGGACGCGCACGCTGGGCGGAGCCATCCCGGCACCGACCCCGCCCACCGAAAATCCACGTCATCATCGCTTTCGTCATCCGTGTCCTCCCACCGGTGACTCCGAGGGTCGTCCACCCTGCGGACATCCTGGACCCATGGCGCGATAAGCTCCCATGGGCAGTACTCTGGCCATTCGGGCTGGAGGCTGCCCACCTCCTCGCTGGAGGAACGCCGTCGTTGTTGTTGCCGCTTCTCACCCCCCTGGAAGTGACGTGGGTCCCCACGGACCTTGCGACGATCGCAGACTGGCGCGATGGGCGGAGCCCAACTCTCGTCTCCCGTGCTCTCGTCGTCGTCCGTGTCGTCCCAGTCCACGGGGAGCCTTGCCAGCAGAGCGCAGAGTTCTTGGCTCGACATGCCGAAGATCGTGGGGGTCGCATCTTCTGCGCTCGCTGCCCACGTCCCTTCCTCGCTGCTGCCGACGCCAACGTCCTCGCTCCGCCTCCTCACCCGCCGACGTTGTCGCTTCCGGGTTTCGCGGAGTTTCCCGGGGGTGACGTCATCACGCGGCGCCGCGTACCACGGCTTCTCGGGGAGAAAACGCTCCACCAGAACGGGCGGCGCGTCTCTCCCCTGGCGTCCGCGTTCGCCGCGCCGCGCTGCGTCCTTCGCGGCGTTTCTTCTCCTCCGCTTTCCACCTCTGCGCTTTTGGGTGGGTCGCTGGCATTCTGTCACGACTACGGACTTACGAGGGAAGGAAGCGCAGAGGTCTGACATACTGGGGAGGGGTTTTTATTCTACAACAAATAAACAATAAACTCAAAGAAACAATGGCGCGGTGGCCGAAAACAGTTTAACGTAAATAAAGAACTTAAACAAACCCGTAGGCGTGTGGCGATTGCCAGAACTCAAAACGCATGAAACAAAACTAGGTCAAGTTCGTGCAGCGAGTTCACGAAAATGCCAGCGACCCCGAACGGGCGGAAACTTCCGGCATTTATGGGGCGTCAGGATTAAAGTCAGGTGTGGAGGCCAGCTGCAGGCAATCCTGACAAGGTGGTTATAATGTTGTGGTGGAACAATGTAAAGAGTCACATGCACATGATTCTTTTAACTCAGCTTTTCTGACCTGCGACTTCGAATGTTAATTTGTGAAAAATATTTAGTTAAAATGTATTGACTTTTACAACCTATCAGCATACATGTATTTGGATTTCACTTTTAAATGTTTTTTATTTAACACATTAAATCTTTATGTATATTTCTGTATTTTACCTACCAGACACGGGCCTCGAGCCATTCAGCACCTATGAGTACAGGGTTAGTGCTTGGAACAGTTTTGGGCGGAGTTTCAGCTCATTCGCCTTGGTCACCACAAAAGAAGACACGCCCCAGGGGGTACCCACACCACACTGGAGGAAAGTGGGCAGTCGGGATGACATCATTTATGTGGAGTGGGCTCCACCCACACATACCAATGGTAATCTTATTTTTGAGGTTCATATGTGAGAGGCTTTAGGGTAATCTGGTTACTGCTGCTCTGTTTATTCAGGGGAGAACTATATTCGTTTTAATTGCTAATCACATCATAGCCAGAATGCAGCCTGAAGTGATGTTTGACTGCAGTTGGGATGATTTGATCCCTAAACTACAGCAAACTAGCAGCAGAGCACTTTGGTAATTATCACATGCCTGATGGAGGGAGAAACTGTAACTGGCTGATTAATTTATCAGCCCTCCTTAAAGGACTTCCCCATTACCGTGGTTAATCTGCATAGTCAGGGTACTAGCTATGCAGAATAATTTATGAAACAGAATTCACTTGCGCATAAATCGCTGCTAAGTGAAATAACAAGCTTTATTTGAGAGAACTTCTGTGCCACTTACTATGTGAGGGGAGGTGTTGATTGCTCATTAGGACTTCATTTTGTGCTTTAATCAAATGGCTTACAACCCAATCTGTTGTGATTTGAAATAAAGTTGGTCTACTGCCTGTACGGAAGTTGGAATTACTTGGATACACAGAGAAGCGAGTGGGAGTGCATACCAAAGAAAATGTGGAAGTTGATACATATACATATAATGATCTTCGCAGAGAGTTAGGCATAACCTCATAAATTCACAATGTTTCATTCCACCAGGTAAAATCAGTCACTATGTGATACTGCGTGATGGGCAGGAACGTTATCGTGGCAGTGAGCTCAGTTTCACTGACGTGGTGGACATTCGGCCCTTCCAGGAGTACGTGTACCAACTGAGAGCCTGCACCGCAGCCGGCTGTACCGACAGCCACAAGGTGAGGGCCTGTCTTCAGTCATTCATCATCTCTTCATCACAGGAACAGACTTTTTGTGTGAGTTATACACACACAGTGCCCCTTGGATATATGTTTGATGTATCATTCAGTCTGTGAATATACAGGTTTTGGTCTTGGTTTTCTTTCAACATTTTTTAATTTATTCAAACAAAACCTACATCCAGTCTGAAGAAACTTACCAATGAGGATTTAGGTAGATGTAATAGGTGTAACTATAAACTGGCCAAGTGAGTGTGTAATATAAAATTGTGATAGTCCCTAATTAGTCACATGGGCACATGCAAAGGAGATAATTGAGGGGATGTTATCTAATAATCTGTGGTGTAGTTTTAAAACAGCACGAGTTATTTACCACATGCTGCTATGCGACTAATGTGAATAATATTAGTCACAATTAGAATAATACAGATCTCCTTATGTGTTGCATAGACTTTAAAGCTGTATGGAGAGCAATGCTGGGAAGATTCTGGGATCTTGGCCATGGTGCTTGTCTGAACAGTTACTTCTTGCCCCGTTACATGTGCAGGTTATGGATTGCTGAGCAAACATGATTTTTTTTTGATAGCAGATTAATCGCTCCGGAGGCACAGCTATCTCTGTGACATTACTGTTATCTCCATAATAATTGATGTCAGTGGCTTGGCTGATGAAGGAACAAATGAATGCCGTCTTTTGTCTAATTTCTAGATCAGATTATTATTATCCACGCAGATCTGCCCACAGTGCCTGTTAGACTGGAGAACTGCCGTTGCAGAGTAAACACCCGTGCCAGTGGCTGAGTGCCACTACTATACATGTGCATGGCAAACAGAGCATCGTGGATGGTGGAGGAACACTTTTCCACTTTAACAACAACTTTAAGTGAGCCGAATTAAGTTGTACACCTGCAAGCATTGTCCAAACACCCTGCAATTATTGTGTAGCCCAATACACGGGGGCAATTACCCATGGTGCAGCTCTTCTCTAGCCCGGCTAGCCGGCAGTGGACGTCTAAAGCGGTGACGAAGGGGACTGATTTAATCTCGGTGGACACTATGAGGGGCCAGCCACCACATCAGCAAGAACGATGAGGGCCTGCAGCCCCGATCTCACTCCCTCACCCCGACTGGCTCCCACCCCGACCAACCTGGCCGGGCAAAAGAAAAACACCTTAACTGGGTCCCCTAGCCCTCTCCTAATAGTCTGCCACTCTTGAAGACAAGAGTTTAAACCACTAGTGACATTCTATTAGAGCAGGATATCCAAGCCCCCATTACAGCAAATTGCTCTGTAATTCTTTTTGTCTTCAGGTAGTGGCGGTGACTGTCCAGGGAGTGCCGGAGAATGTTCCGGCACCCATGGTGAGCGTGCTGGGGCCCCGGGCTCTGCAGCTCAGCTGGACCCCACCGGCCAGACCGAATGGCGTCATACGCGAGTACCACATCAATCAGAGCGGAGCTGGCCTCATCTTCACTGACACACAGAGGGCCATGCGTCACACTCTCACGGGTACAGTACACGCACACATCAGGGTTTTATTCAGCTCCATGGCAACTTCCTTCCACACGTCATATCAAAATTTTATTATACAGTTATACAGACAGGTGACACATTAAAGGGAGACCTGAAGAAATGAGTGTACAATCTAATTGGCGGGGTATATAGTGTTTTGGTCACTTCAAAACAACACAAGTTGTCACACAAAATGGTCAGAGTGATGTCAATATGCCTGACTGGAGCATACCTGAAATAGACAAAATATACAGTCAAAACATTAAAACCACTGACATTAAACCTGTTGTTTTGTCACATTATGCTGATTCTGTTGTGACTGAACCTGAAGACACTGAAACCTGTTTTATAGTGGCTCATGGTACCCAATGTCTCTTTATTTTATCGCATACTTTACATGTATAAATCCTCCAGTAGAATATTAATGTGCCTATTTTATTGGGTAATGCATTTTTCCCTAAAAAAAAAAAGGGAGCTGCTTTCTGGATCCCATACCAATTGTGCACTAACAAGCCCAAACCTTCAGTGTGAGGTCATTGGTACACACATGATGAACAGACCACAGGACATGTTTTCATCCTGAGGCTGAGATTGAGTGATGAATAAGTGTGCGACTGGTTTGTGTGTGTGTATGTGTTTGTGTGTCTGTGTGCGCAAGCAGACCCTGGCTTGTGGACACACTATGTCTCCTCCACACGCCCTGCCTTTATTTATGCATGCTGTTTCAGGAAGCAATCTAATGACTGAATTTACACCTGATTCCCGCAATGAGTGCCTGCCCTGCCCATCACTCCTCTGGGCACCTGATTTGTGGAGCTTCTTTTATCTGCCTTGGAGAGGAGCAGCGCTCCTGGCCTCGAGCCATCCGTCACTGGAGCAAGGATATGCACCGAGATGGCTTACTCTCTCTCTCGCCCTCTCTATCTTTCTCATGCATACGCACATATACGTCCACTCTGAATATACATTTCCAATATAATTCCAATCTTAATTATACAGTTTGCAATATACATACTACTGCATCTCATCCTTGTTTCCACAATGTTTTTTCCACAATAGTGTTAACCTTTATTATGGAACATACATTATTTTCTGGGTCAAGACAGTAAGACTATCAGCCACAATCATCAACAATCATCAAGTTTTTTTTATGTTTAATGGATATATGTATATATGTATAGGTTTTTTATTAATTAAATAAATGCCCTTTTTGTTACACTACACTTTTTTTACACTACACTTTTTGTGGCATGTACTCTCAAAGAAACACAGACACACAGACACAACATAAGCACAGAGACACTGCATACTTCTGATATGCAAAGGAACGGCATCTCACAGGAGACATGCAGTGGGAAATTTAAAAAAAAATTATAAACAAGGAGAATGTATTTCAAGGCCAGCATGTCTTTTTCTATTTAAAATTTTTTAATTTTCTTATATTGTGTGGACTTTTTTATTATGTGAAGCAATATCCTTCTTGCAGAAAATCTAATTTATTCTTTGCTTGCTGACAGAGATATGTTTATCAACTGATTATCAATTCTGAGCTCAGTCTATGGAAGCAATCCTACTGATTCTGCATACAACACAAAAACAGAACATGATCCGAAACAATGTGAATATAGCTGTTATAACCAGGTACACAGTTGATCAGGTCTGATGTCTTTCTGCCTCAGATGCCCTGAGGTTTGTACAGCAGCCAGGTCCTTGAATGCAGAGCTGAAGCTGATAGCATGACCCTGTTTTCCCCCCAGAGCTCCATTTCTGTTCTTTCTTTTAAAAGACCCTTCTGGATGAGGCGCAGGAGTGCGTTTTCACACACACTTGCACAATCACTGCTCTCCCTGGCTGATTCCAGTACAGCCGAGCCTCAGGCAGAAGATGTAGTTTGAGGAGGATTTGGAAAGAGTCACACAATCTTTTTGTAAATAAGCCTGAAATCATTAGGGAATTCCAAAAACGTCTGCCGTTCCTCAGGAACGTGTTGCCGACCAAAGATATTTCGGCAAAACTGCAGCAGGAGAGTTGCTGGAGAGCTCTAAAGAGCGGGAGCTGGCACAACCCTGCCCCTGGAATGCCAACTGGCTCGCCCTGGCAGCCCATGGCGGAGAAAGAGAAGGAGCGAGACAGCGGGAGGGGGATCTGATGGCAAATTTGGCCAACCGGCTCCTTCCCGTGTTGTCGGTTTGGTGAGGGGACGCGGTGGCCGTCTCGACAGTCTGGTGGAGGAGCGGCGTGTTGCTGGCAGGGCTGCGCCGTGTCTTCGCTGGGGGTTCCCTTTATGGAGACGCTCTAAGCCTGCGTGAGACTTTCATGTCCCGCCGCTCAGAGCTGCTAAATCCTCCCTCGGCAGCCAGATCTCCTCTCTCTGCACATCTCTCTGGGCACCGAAGCACCTTTTTTTTTTTCTTAAAGGGAGAAACAACAGCAGTGCATTGTGGAGCAGCAATGGCTTTATTGCCCTCTGCTACAGCCCCGGACATTTGTCAGGAGCTTTTCACAAGACATTTCTCTTCTTTTATGCTTCTTTTTTAAGAGACACTGGGCAAAGTTGTAGAAACTGCACATTATTGTTGTTGCCATGGCACGTTCTGTGGAAATGAATTAGATAGGCAATGTGAGTGTGTGTCATCTACATGCTCATTTACTAAATAATTGAACAAACAGAAGATCTGTTCTTGATTGCTACAGGTGACATTTTGAGATTTTTACAATGAGGTTTTTGTGTTGTTACACAATCTGCATTTTTTAAATCCTGAGACGCTCAAATCCTGAGACGCCCAAATAAAAGGGTAATCTTTCCCTTGCTGCCTCTTTTTGTTATCCGAACAAATATTGCCTAAATTAATGAAGGAAATTATAATGAAAGTTTAAAACTGCCACCCTTGCCCTGAGGGGCAAAACAGAAAGAAAAGGAACAGAACTGGTCTGGGCAAAAATGGTGGGAAGGTAAATGAGCGCTTTACTTGAAATATGAGCATAAATAATTGCTCTCTGATTCTCGAAAGCTTAATGTTTAATACGACATCCGTCATTCTCGTACCAAGGGAGAATTACAACAGTCACACACTAGGGTCTCACATCCACATTTCTGTTGGTTTTTCTTCTCAGAAAGTATGTGATGTGCTATATATGGTTACAGTTAATTAGTAAACAGAACATACATTAGCAATTTACCTCCATGATGGGACAATTGACCTTGACACTGGAGCTCCAGACTAATTTTCCAAACACAAATGCAACCATATGACTTTTTTTATTATGTATTAGCATATTATCTGCCCAAAGATGAAAGGAAGAATTATTTTCACCTCGAAGACATCCCTAAACTCAGCTGTGTTATGGAGAAAGATGTATGTGCTCATCACATTCGGCGCAGCACAAATGAGCAGTTCAAAAATAAATATCCAGCCCCTGATGACTCGAAAATATATATAGTTTTTCATTTGCTAATTTGAATTATTGCTTTCAATTATATAAATTATGCTGCTAACCATGCATTTAATTGGGCATTACTAAGTGAATTATTAATTCATTAATACACACTACATGCCTTTCTTTATTTGTGTTTCCCACTGCTGCATTCACATCAGAACATTCTGCTCTCTAACCTCACAGCTTGCATAATTTTACTAGGTATAATGAAATATTATAGACATTTTTATTGTTTTTTCAAATTATTTTATTAATTTGCTCTTTGAAATGTAAATACGTATTGATGTTATCAGTATAGTTATATAATGATATACTTTATGGATTAACTCTTGCATCATGTTGGTGAATGGTGTTTTCAAATTTTAATAAAAAAATGTATAAATGACAAAATCTTTCATCCCCAACTATATACTGACTCTATATATGAAGATAGTGACTGATTATTAGTAATTCTTTAATAAGGTGAGATGATATATTTATTACACATTACATTTTACATGTAATTAACCTAGCATTTACATAGGTAATTTTTTATTTAATTACATGAAAAGCGACCTTTATGAAAATGTCTACGTTTTTGAGATGCACGAGTAGACATCTTTCTAATTCTATAATGTAAGAAGTTTTTTCCCAAAACGGCTCCCAACCATATGACTCCTGTGTCTGAAATGTCCTCTTGTGTCTGCCGTCCTCTCTACGCGCATATGTCAGCATTCACCCCGTCATGAGGAACAGCGGGCTGCTCGTCCTGTGCTCCCCGGCGCAGGGTAATGACTCTCCCTGTGAAGATGAATGAACCGCCGGCTTTGACTCTCATCTGTGTCTTATTTTAGCTGGGGAGGCAGTTTGCTGTGCTCGGGGGCTCGGGAGAGCCGGACAGAGGAGAGAGCCCCCCGCACCAGCTCGGCCTCCTCTAAATTATGCGTGAGCAGGGGAAACCTGATCCCATAAAAGGCATCGGGGGTAGTCTCTGAGCTCGGCCGACGCGTGGAGCCCACAGATCGCTTCATAATCCTCTCCAGACAAAAAAAGCATTAAGTAATTGTAGACAGGAAGTTCGCACTTAATTATTTAGAGGTGTTATCAATGCGCTAAGTAAACTGAGGCATTTTGTGCTATCTCTCCACCGTCAAATGCCTTCAGGGACCAGAGGCCAGCAGCCATCATCTTCTCATATTCTCTAATGCAAAGAGTAAATGGCAGCTTGTCAATAAAAGATCTTTTTATATCATTTATTACCCAACACTTCCACTCTCCTCTACAGAACAATTTGGTTGACAGTTACGGCATTGTTTCACTTTGTGTTAGTGGTGTGCAACAAATGGGCTGGCGTATGCTCAGAGGACGGAGTGTTAAAATGATTGAAGTTTTTTATTTTTTCCTTCTTTATCTTATTTATATATTTATTTGTTTGCTCTTTTTGATTAAAATGACATATTTCTTAAACAGGCTAAGAGTGCCCCCTTCAGTGTGAGGGGGAATATCTTCCCGAGTTCAGTTTAAAAACCTGCGTGGATTTGTGTTGAGACCACTGAGTCATTTAGGATTTTTAATTAAAGATAATAGAATGAAGACCTGTGGCCTGTCTTAGATTTCTGTTCATTTCATTTTGAAGAGGAAGGAATCATAAATACCACAATGTGTAATAAAATGGGATATTTATGTGTGTATTGGTTGGTTTTATATTTAGGTGCCATAAAATAATATGTTAATAATTAATCTAAAATTATGATTATTATGAAATTCTTACGATTTTTTTCTCATTGCATTGCACACTTTTGTGACTGTAATCTATGCTTCATCCAAAAACAGTTCAGAATTCTGTGAAAACTAGTTTTGGTTTAAATGGGACTGGTTGTGAATCAAACTCAAGAACTGGCTGGTGACGTCTGCTGGCTTTTGGAATTTTAATAACTGCATTATTAAAATTTTGCGGTGTTTTTTACAGAAATACTGTAACATTGTTTCTAAAGTATTTAAAATGCAGTCACTGTTAATCTCTAAATGTTGTATTTTATCATCTCACTGAATTTACAGTGTCGATAGTCTATTGTAAGAAATATAAATATTGCATTAGGTATGGATTTACATGCATGGTAGTGTATGTGCATGTGTGTGATTAGGTGTGTCTCTCGGTTTGGCACAGGTCTGCAGCCTCACACTGATTATAGCTTTGTGCTGACTGCCTGCACATCGGCTGGTTGCGGAGCAAGTCAGCCATCTACGGGCCGCACACTGCAAGATGCACCAGTGGGTAAGCAGCGCGCTGCACACACTGCCCCCCCCTCACCTCCTTTCACTCACACACACATCTACCCATTCAGTCCTGACAAGACCCCAATTTTATTCATGTAGTTTTTTTATTTCCTTTTTTCAAAAAACTCCCTTAGACTTTGCATTAAACTTAATGCAAAAGCTTGACAAATGTTTCATTTATAACACTGCTTGATTACTGAACACTGGGAGGTTATCTTAGAATTGTCAGATTTTATAAGAAAAACATTAATTAAATATAGATTGTAATAAGGATTTATTTTCAGTCGTTTGGATGGCTTAATAATTCACATAAAGATCTGAGTAAAAAAATACATTTAACATTCTCTCATGCTGTGCCAGTTGGCTTTGGTTCACTGATCAATAGAAATGTATTTAAAATTTTCTTTCTGTTAAAAAAATGATAAACGTGGCCACAAATTATACTGAATGTCAATTTTTTTTAGTTTAAATTGATATGTGCTGCAAAGTCTTACGCATACATAGCATCCCTCACTTCTGCTTCTGCTTCATGATGGACCCTGATTTGATTTCCTTCCCTCTACCCCCTCCCCCCACCCCCCCTTGTCTGTTAGGTGTATGGGCCAGTCCGAGGCATGTCTTGGTGAGCCCAAATGAGGTCGAGCTTTACTGGAGTGAGCCCTCCCAGCCCAATGGCCTGCTCTCCCAGTACCGGCTGCTGCGCGACGCGGCGCTGCTCTTCACTGGCGACAGGCGAAACATGAGCTACACCGACACTGGCCTGCAGCCCAACAGCAGGTCCTATCCATCAGCCCTCACTAACAAGCTATTAGCAGCTGATTATTGATGACACCGAATCCTGTGTGTGTCTTCCCTATAATTTTTTATTAACCGGCCGGTTAATGTGTCGGCATGTTCAGCTAAACATTAAGGCATTTTTGAGCTGCTGATCTTATGCACATCATGCTGATAATGGTCATAGGTGGCCAATGAAGGGTTGTCTGGTCATTTCCATTACTTTGTGGTCTTTGAGTCTGTGTATAGTTAAAAAAATGCAAGAGAACTTTTTAGAAATCTATACTTTTTTAATGCAATGCCTGTTCCCAAAATAGTCAGCATTTCGAGCTGTAACATTCCAGGATTTATAACCATCTATCCTAACGTGAATATTGAGGAACGTTGTTCATTCATTCTTCATTACAGAGGAAAGTTGATTGTGCACTGTGTGACACACACACCAGCAAAAACAGACAGGATGGGTTAAGAGCACTATTTCCCCCATACCCTGACTCACAGCTTGTACTTGCTTGCATTTTTATTGATGTCGTTCATTGTCAGAGTCCTGTGACAGCACCCTGCACTGGGCCACGGGGGTGTCTGAAGAACCCCCCCTGTTTTTTCTGACTCTTCAGTGTAGGCTGGGGAGGTGCTTCAAACAGAGCCAGGAGATGCATGACGTTTAATTTGCCATAATTCCAGATAACCTGCCAAAAGGAATTCCCTTCCAGCCTGCCCTCTTTTCTCTTTCTTCTTCCAATTTGGCTTTTTGTGCAGAGAATTACAAAAGCGGAGCAGCGGCCTCATTACCCCGAGCCGGAATACAGGGATGTTCGAAACGGTTAAACAGGCCCGGAACCAGCCGGCCTGCACCCACCGCTCATTGATTATTTATGACACTGTTGATTAGCTGTCACTTATCTCACCATTGTAGAAAGTCTCTCTGATGGCTGAAATATTAACCTTTCTCTCCCCTGGGGACGTGCTGGAAGCACCACCTGCTTTGATATGGCACATCGTGTTTATTTTGCTTATATCTGGAGCGGCTGTTTCAGTTTTCCTCATGAATGCATTTATTCTCTACATACAATATGGCAAATGAACCATCTATAGTCTTAATGCAGCTCATCCCACTTTTGTAAAGGCTTTTTAAACATGTTCATTGTTGTCCTATAGCGTTAATGGCAAATTAATGCTTAATGTGACCTACTTACATTGCTCATGTAATCCTTTAGTGTTACATTAACAAAAAAATTCTGTGTTTTAAAGGCTTATCTTTTGTGTTAAGTTGTGTTAAAGATTCTGCTTTGCATTACCACAGACTAGTACATAGTCATTGAGGTTTTTTTGGACAAGCACCCCTTCCATTAACTGTTTAGTGTTGTTTATTCTGAATCACAATAGTAAAATTTTGCGTTTACAGTAATATTGATAAAAAAATGGTCAGGTCTAAAAATGGGGGGAACTGTCCACATTTTCACAGCGGCTGGCAGTGGTCAGTTGTGTTGTTTTGTGTTGTGCTTTTCAATCGACCGGAATAAACCACAAGCCACACTGAATGGTTTCGGCCCAGCTCTCTCACACACACACACACACACATATACACACACACACTGCATTACACTGAAGCAGGATGCTAATGCACTGCTGATCGGTCATGTTCAGGGCTTGTCAAGCACGGTCTTAAAGCCTGGAGGCTCTTTTATTATTAATTATTCCTCTGCAAGAGCCTTTCCATTGTCTGCAAGTTGTGAATTTTACATCAATTTTACAAAACATTTACTGCTCCTTTTCTTTTTTTGTGTGTGCGTGTAGATTTGTAGTCTGTGTGCATCAGTAGATCCATTAGCACAACATACTTTTGTGTTATTGAGTTGGCATTGTGTGCTTGGCAGGTATGTGTACGAGTTGGAGGCCAGCACGGGTGGCGGGAGCAGCCGCAGTGACAGATACGTGATTCAGACCCCAGTCTCGTCCCCGGAGCAGATCCAGCCTCCGTATAATGTCACCGTCACCAGCCCGCGCTCCGTCTTTGTCGCTTGGACAGCCCCAGGTAATGTTTACACCTAATGCACTAAAGCAAGACCACTACTTAGCGATCACTCTGGGTGATTTATCCCCAGTTTGACTGGAATACTTGGCGTGGGGTAATATACGATCGGCATTGTGTGTAATTTAATGGGAGCTGAACATGGCCACAGCATACATGCATCACATCATACTGGACGTGGATGGGGCCAGGGAATCAATTATCATTCAGACGCTACTTACTGCTGGCCTAACACGTCTGATTTATAACGGAGTGGTTTTGAAGTGCCTGCTTCCCACCATTTTTTTTACACTTCTCTTCTTCCGTTTGTTCTGCCTTCTAACTTTTGTACAGTGGACAACAATTTGCTCAGACTTACATCTCATTGTGTCAAGTCTTTGTTTATTTGCTTCTTAATGCAACAGTGTTCTTAACATGTCTTATGTGATGCCCTGCACGAGCCCTGCAGCCGCACGCCTTGCACACACCCGTTCACTCTCACCACATACTGATTCAGCGCACATCACTAGCCACACCCACCAAATTGCACACCTTAGTCTTCAGCCTTGCACCTGACATTGCCACACTGGTTACTTCTTACGAGTGATGACGTGCGAGTGATGACGTGTTTACGGGCCTCTTCCCGGTTTCTTTCGTTAATTTTGAGGTTTATAAAATAAACCTGATTTTCTGTTTTGTTCCTCCTTGTTTCTCTCGACACATGTTGACACCTATTCCCTGTTTTTATTCCTTGTCTTCATAGTTACTGCATCAATAAAATGTAGTTACTTAATAATAACAAGAACCCGACTATTCCTGTGGTTTGAAGAAGGACTTAAGGAGTCTAAAAAGTTCAATTGAACTCTTGTTTCTCTGTAAGATCCTCGGCTTTTGGTCATGAAAAGGGAAATGGCTTCAGCCTTTCAACAGCCTTGAATGGTTCCACTTCAGACCACAGCCCATTGGCCTGCGTCAATCAATCAATCACAGCCTCTACAATCCCAGCTGCTGCCAGCAGCCTCATCTACACAATCACGCTGTGCATGCAAGTGTGTGTGTGTGTGTGCGTGTGTGTGCGTGCGCATGCTGCAGACGACCAAGATGGAGCGAGCAAACAAACAAACAAACATGATCTCCCCTGTGGTTGCTTTAGCACGCTGCCAAGCTGTGAGGGGAGCAAAGACATGTACACACGTACTGACACACACACATGCATGCACACTTACGTCACCCTATCACTTCCTCACTCCCCTTCTCCTGCCCACTCACTGCCCCACCCTGACGCTAACAGCAATTTCAGCCTCCACCTGCTGTGTGTGTGTGTGTGTGTGTGTGTGTGTAGGTGTGTGTGTGTGTGTCTTTTGGTGCATTTACATGATTGTCTGCCTCAGATGATCCATCTTTTTTTATTATTCTTTCATTACCCCTTGTCCCAAAGAGGAGAACTTTTCCAACAGGTCCAATTATACTGTAAGAGAGTTTAAAGAGTCCCTATACAGCACAAAAAAAAACATTTACATAGGCATGCTGCGTTATTGATTTTAGATTTCTCAAAAGGGGGAAAGAAGTATGGCTTGGAACTCGAATGCGTCAGACTTGATTAAGCCATGATGCAGCATTTTGCGTGCTGCGTAGAGACAGGAGGCCGCTGATGGATCAGATCTGAAGGTGTTCCCTCTTTCTTCCTCTCGCTGCTATTATTTCTTATTAGGGTCTTATTCAAGCTGAAAGAGCCGAACTCAAAGTCAGTGATTAGTTGTAAATAATAGAACTTAAGGACCTGTGCGATTGAACTGTACTGGCAGATTGCTGTGATCAAAGCGTGGTATAATTTGGCCCGGGTTTGTGTCTCGGCAAAAGACTACATCTGCTCTGGGAGACAGCAATGAGGGAAGTTGAATAATTTAACTTTTTCATTTGTAAAGATAATCAGCCCATTCTGAATACATCTCGCCCTCATAAATGTTGAATAGCCTATCAGACTCCAGTTGCCGTAAATTATGAAGCATGCCAGTGATGGGAATATTAACAAAGTGGGGATGCAGGTGCCTCCCCCGGCCCGGTGGAAATGTGTTATGGCAGCCTGTCAGGCGGCTGTGTGTGAGCGTGGGCCAGTAAATAAAAACAGTGCCATGTACAGTTAGAGCTGCCCGCCTCAGGTTCGGGCCTGTGTGGTTGGGCTTCATCCGGGCTGAGAATTAGTTTCCCTGCAATATTTGTGGTTTTGCTCAGAATCCATTATTATGATGCCTTATGGCAAAATTGCAGGAATAGTAAACACATTTATTAAGTGATGCTGTCAGCATTATCTATTCCTTAGACCCACTGAACTCATGTTTTTGTCGGTTGGATCCTTTAGTGATGGTACTGGCTCAAGCGGCAGTTCTTTTCCTTTATTCCACGCCATTATCCATCTCAAGTAGCCCTTGATATTAGCACCTATTAGTGCTTCAGAGAATCACGTCCCTCTCATCTCCTTACTTCTTTTGATCTGTCTCTCTCACTCCCTCCCCCTCCCATTGGATGCAGGGGTATTCAATGCAAGTCTTCCCCTGGAATACAACGTGCTGCTGAACCCGGGCAGCAAGGAATCCCTCATCAGAGTTGCAGGGAGAGACCAATACCTCCATCTGCCAGGCCTGCATCCATTCACACATTACCTCATCCGTGTCCAGGCCTGCCAGCCGGGTGGGCACTGCACTTAAAACTCAAATATCATTATTTATTATTATTATTATTATTATTATTATTGATTTAACAGTATTCCTTATTTAGTTTAAAGAATAGCAAACAAATGTCTGTTCTTTCACTCAAAATTCATTTATTTATTGATATGCTATTGGAGCTCCTCAGTCACATTAAATGAATAATACATTTGCTCAACTTTGTCATCATTGGGTATTTAAAAAGTCTTAAAATATTCCGTACACCTATAAGACACAGCTCTTGAATTGCATTGTGGAAATCATTATATTTTGGATTTTTTGTTGTTCCAGACGGCTGTGGTGTTGGTAAAGGGGTGAATGTTCAGACTTCTGAGGCTGCTCCAGAGGAAATGGAAGCGCCCATAGTGAAAGCAGTTGGGCCTACAGTGATTGAAGTGCGCTGGACCCAACCGCACAAACCCAATGGCTTCATCACCGCATACTTTATACACAGGTAAAATCCCTGCACCCACTGGATTTGTACATCTGTACGTTTAGTAAATACAGCTTGTTGGCTTTGGACTAGCTGCTTTTTTCACCCCCAAAAATCCATATGAGTAAGTGCACTTCACACAGGTGTGACACATCACACTTTGCATGCTTAGCATCCTTCACACACAGGTGAATGACAGCATATTCCACACACCTAACACACACACACCATCTAACTCATTTTGTCAGAATCTGTCTCCATCAAACGCAGTGCAAGCATCTGCCGCCTCAGTGCCATGCTGACCACATGCATTCAGAATAATCTGTGTGCTCATGCTTCTGCTGCTGCCATTAACGTCCGCTGAGTAAATGGCGTCTGGCTCCATGGCCTGAGGTCAAAAAGCATTCAAGTTCCAATTGTCTGCTCTTATGGACAGACAGTGAGGGACATGGTGGGCCGTGATGATGGATCAAGACTGCAGGGCAGAGGCGGAGTGAAAGTGGGGGATGTAAAGGAACAGGCTCTGCTGAATCAGGCTGTTGCTGTACATCAAATAATCCTACCAGCATTCTGTTCCTGACATTAAACAGTAAAAACTTCTTAAGAGCACAAGCCTCCCTGTGCTCATCTTGTTGGCCTTCTTCACATTAGTGTTCTCTTAGAACTGGGAACATGAGGTCATATTTTGGTGAGGATAAACTCCATCATCATTGCTATATTCCTACCATCAACGGAGCACAAACAGAGCCTTATGCGGAGCTGGCAGCACCAACATTTCCCTCGTGTGGTGCCACTTTTCAGCAGCTAGCTACTTATACCCATTATTGCAAAGAGTCTATACTCTTGATTGCAAAGCCTGAAGTAACAAATAGAGCACCTTTAAACAGTTTATTAGCATGCAGATTACATAACTGTGTAGCAGTATCATAGTAAACCAGTCCAACCTGTCTCATTTGCCCAGGTACCATCAGTGCACTGACCTTGACGTTAAGGAGCACCCAATCACTCATCTCATATATACACCAAGATACGAGTTTTGATACCAGCAAAAAAATCACGCCGGTTCTGTCAAGGGGTGTTTATGGCAAAATCATTAATGGCAGCCAGCTCTGTGTCTAGCACATAGACCACCATCCAGATCCAGGCTAGAAACAGAGAGCAGGAGGAAACTGGCTGTGTTAAAAGAGCTCAGGCAGCCTGGGTTAAATGGGAGCTGACACAGGCCCGTTGCCTTAGATTATTCTGAACACACTCGATACCCGATATAAAGAGTAATATGAAACAGAATGCCATAACGCTTTCCGCAGCTCAGAGGCAGTAAAGCTCATACCAACATGACACAATCACACCGCCATCATAATGGTGTGCTGCCAGAGTGCCTGCAATGAGCTTTATTCATGGCAAATAGGGACTGGGGCACCAGGGGCCTGGCTGACTCACAAACACAAATCAGCGCTACTAAAGCAGTCAACAATTCTGTTCATCTTCCATTGCAGGGAAAAGGACCGTGTGACATTGTGAATTTACCTGATGTGCCATTCCATTTAAAACATGCATTATTTCAGTTTTATTTAATTCATTGTTAATTTCATCTGCATAATCCCATACAGGTTTCAGTATCTCTTTGGCAACAGAATCATGACCAAGACAGCAGTAACACCATGTCATCCAACCATTGTCATATACACAATGTCACAGAGGACAATACATTTTTCATTCTCTATGTCCTCCAGCAACATTAGACATTCATTAAAAAAACAGCAAAACAAAAAATAAAGAAGGTGTAAATTAATAAATCATATATATAAAACATAATAAATCATAAATATTTTTTTAAAACAAAAATATTTAATATCTTAAAGTGCAGTGCACATAAGCAAATTCATTCTGTGCAAGCAAAGTAAAATGATCAAACACAAAAGCGTACATAAAATGTAGACAATTAAAAAAAATGTATATAATAGCACATGGTAAACCCTGTAAACACATTGTTCTTCATCAAGCGTGCATGTGGGCATGCCAGAAGATTCATCAGCAAAGGTTTATGTCGAATCAAGGGCAGAGGCGCATGTTGACCAATGTCATACAAATGCAAGGTCAGTGCAGCCTAAGCCCTCTAAACTCCTGGAAAAATATCATTAGCATATCCAGAGAGCCCGTTGCATTTAGAGGACGCCTGGCTCGATTTAATTTGAGTCCCACATGGCTTGATAGGATACGACCAAGTACACCACATAAACCTCCAGCACTGAGGGGCCTGCATTAGCCCAGTAAGCTCTAAAGCCTCAGTGAATCTTTACATCTAGTTGCTGTATGGCGGAATATGTCCGCTGTATTAATTTTAATCTGTTTTATTGTGAGAAACTCATCATGTTGCTTAGTTGCCAGAGTGTGGGCACTGTGCCTTTTGCATAAGTGAAAGCCCCTCAAGGGATTTGTTGCCATTCTGTACACGTTCTGTGGGTTTTTATTTTCCTGGGTTCCCTTAAGCATATCAAAAGCTTGTGGTAATTTAATGTCTAGGTGATGCCAGATCATGCCAGACATTTCACCTTCTTTAGGTTCTTATTCAGGTGAATAAATACAGATTAATTCTTGTGAACATGGTCCCTTGGTTGGGATCATGTGCACACATGTTATTTGCTCAGCAAGTCTGACCGTGTAAAACCAGGATTCGGTAGGACTTCATTCGGTAGAATTATTTGTCATTGTGAAACACCACCTCACAGCATACGGAGCACACAACAAAATGAGGCCAGTGCATTTAACCCGTCCTGTGAAAGGAGCAGCAGGCAATCTCAAGGCACTCGGAGGACAGGGACAGGGGTACCTCAGTGGTACCTGGATGGTTGATCGATTGAAGTGACCTTTGGGAGTGGTAATTGTTTTATATATATACTTATAACTATATTTAACAATATAATTATTGATGATCCAACAGAAATTGATTAATAAATAAATAGAAAAGTTTTAAATATATTTTATAATGATATTTGCTATTTATATGAAATTAACTAGCAAGTAACTCATTATGGAATTTTATGTACAGAACATGTTGAGAAAGTTTATGGTGACAAAAACTTATGTTTATACATGTGGGTAGAATCTGCAGTATGAATGTAAAAAAACATTCTGTTATACACCGCAGTGAAATAAACATACATATGAATTATTCCAAGTTATAAAGCAAGTTATGACATTTACATTAGCAGACATCCCTATCCCGAGTGACTTACAATCAGTAGTTACAGGGACAGTCCCCCTGGAGACACTCAGGGTTAAGTGCCTTGCTCAGGGACACAATGGCAGTAAATGGGGTTTGAACTTGTGACTTTCTGGTCTTTTGGTTCAAAAGCGAGTATCTAACCAACTAGGCTACTAGCACACTGCAATGTATTGTTTGTTGTGTAATTCAAACATTAACAACGCTTCATAAGGTATACACGCTGGGGGAGATGGTAATTGGCTGTTACAAACAGTTGTTTATAGCTAAAGTACTATGCATGTTCCAGGAGACAGAAATGTGGAGTGCTCTTCGCATACAGGCCGGCGCTCGGCGCTGAAAGTGGTCTTATTTTAACTGTAGGGAGGGGGTTATTCCAGACGCCCGCTCTCGTGGCGGGCCTCCATTCCCAGCTGTGTGCAGTAGTTTAGTGTCTCAGTGTGAGTGGGGCCGCTCCCCTGCCGGACGCTGTTTATCTTTATTCTAATGCAGTGGGCAGGATTAGGCAGCGCTGCACACTCCCGCACCCTCGCCAAAGGAGCCGGGGGCCGGCAGGGGCCACATTAGCTGAGCAGAATGTCATTTTCTCCAGCAGCATGGAGGCCTGGCGCTAATGTGGGGGAATTAACGAAGCTTGCCCAGCACCGAGCCGAGCGAACGGCCCCCACACTCACCTCCACCGTCTGCTCATCACACACAACCACACACTCACACAGAGGCATTGTTCTTGATGCAGGTTCTCTGTCCTGAATGTAGGCCAGGCCTTCTTTTTTTTTGTTTGGTTTTTGTTTGTTAGGTGTGGAATATGCTCAAAAAGAACAATTCAAGAATGAGAAACAGATGCTTATTTATACAGAGTAGAATTGGCTGATCTGAAGAGGAGAGGGGAGGAGAGTGTGTTGAGCTGTCAGGTCAAAAAGGGGGTTATGGAGAGAAATGCAATGGAGCAAAACAGTGCAGCCCATCCCCCGTGCACCTCACTCAACGTTCACACCTCCCACTGCCTCTACTTACCTCCCATATTTATGTCTGAGTACAGACATAATGTCTGTGTGCGGATTTCTGTGAGTAAATAATGGTTTTACATTGCTTTTGGTTATTACAGTGTTGTACAAATATGTCTTAGTGAGGGACAAATTACCTTAAAAAGAAATAAAATTTTAGTTTTAACATTAAATATTAAACAAGAATTGAGTTAAATCTACAAAGAATTAGGTTTAGGCACATTTATTATATAAAAAATGTGTTTATTACACATTTGTTACATAAATATTATTGATCGTACATATAGAAGAATACAAATATGTGTGGGTAAAGTCCTCTTTACTGACTTGGTGTTGGTGACTTTACTGACTTGGGGTTGGTGACTTTATGGATTGGTGGTGGTAAAACTCTCTAAATGAAATGGTGGCAGTGGCTTTGCTCATGAGGGCGGATGGGGGCCGCAAATCTTTCTTTCGCCTCTCTTTCGCTATCTCATTCAACAGGAGTCGGGACCCTCCCTCTGGGCTACGTGATGCTGCTGAAGGATTATACCGCTGATATCTTTTCAATTAGCTGCTCTTCTATATCATCTTCTCTTGTTATCCGCAGCTGGGCAGGAAAGGTTATTTCTGAGCCACATGACAGCCGTGGCCTACCTGGGCCTACTGCATCCCATAACACACACACACACATGCAAGTCTTGGCACCCTTTCTCAAAATGTCTGTCTCTGTTAATAGTTAAATGAGCTGAAGGCATATTGTTGAATTCAAGATTTGTGTAATTGTGGAAGGAAGACAGAAACGCCAATACATTTGATTTCTGAGGTAACATTAACCAAGGTTCCAGAATTTATTGAGGCATGGCTTGTTCCCAATTGTTGTTAGGATAGGTCCGGAACTGCTAATTTCAAAGCTGTTTAAATTCTCAAATTCACAGACGAAGTCTGAGGAGCCTATACGCTGTAAAACAAAAAAATGTTGGGAAAACGTAAACAATTTAAGTTCTCTCAACTTCACCCTCATGTAGTTGTGAAGACTAAAATGTTGCCTTAATTTTTTAAGTTTTGTAGTTTATCACAGTTACATGTCCATAATATCAACAAATATGGGCTCTTTGTTCTGTGTTCATCACTGTAGTGCCTGTGTATCACGTGAAACTAGAACTTTCTATTCATTCCATCTGTTTCCACTTGCTGAGTGTGTCCTCTGTTGTTCTCATACAGGCGGCCAGTCAGAAGTCGACAGGAACTTCTGGTCTTCATTTGGTCTCAGGGACCTCTGGAGTTCATCGACGCCTCTGATGTCTTGCAGCCCTTCACTGAGTACGAGTTCCGGGTCAAAGCTAGCAATGCCCAAGGCTCTGTCACCAGTCCCTGGGCCTCCACCCTCACTTTGGAGGCCGAGCCGCAAGGCATGACTCCACCTTCAGCCTGGCCCACCAGCGCCTACGCTCTCCTGCTGAATTGGACCAGGCCTGCCTCACCTAATGGAGTTATATCCCAGTACCGGGTGGTGTACCAGAAACGTCAGAGTGACCCAACACTCAATGCCTCCCCCATCATTGCTGTTACAGTGCCGGTAGGAAAATCGCACATCACATAAACGTATTCAAACCCATTTAAATAATATTAGCTTTTAGAACTTCTACAACTGTCTTTTCTTGACTCAGAGCTCTTTGTGTTCACGGGTGGATGGGGCTGCTGGGTAGAGGGACATGTTGTGGAATAGAGAGATGTGCAGGCATGTAGCCGGTCACCACTCAGGAGGTTTGGGTCCTTGCTTTTTTTTTGAGGGGGGGCTTGTTTGTTTGGGCACAGCCTGTTGAGATGGTACCATCTGTTTGCCGTGGAGAGGCCTGCAGGCAGCCGAACAGATGCCTGCGGCTCAGGCCTGCAGGACCCCACCCAGGAGCTGCGCTCTTCACCAAGGCACAAATAGAATAAAGAGCTCCAGCATGCCCTGTCAAACGTCTTCAGATGTGAGCTGGCCGCTAGTGAAAGGCCATGGGGGAAGAGGGAGCCCCTCCATGGCCGTAATACTGCTGATGGGCTGTACATACATACAATGGGAGACACCCAGAGGCAGATTTGTGTCTGTCGGGGGTGCTGAAAAGAAGCATGAACAGGCTAAAGCATTTTATTTTAGCTCTTAGATGGGAAAGACCTATCTAAGAACTGGAGACTGCCATATATTTTCATGCAGTCAAGGTCATAATGGCAGGAACCTCATGATGAATTGTGATTGTCATTGTGACAATTCACGGTGCACACAGTGAAATGTGTCCTCTGCATTTAACTCATCACCCTTAGTGAGCAGTGGGCAGCCATGACAGGCGCCCGGGGAGCAGTGTGTGGGGACGGTGCTTCCTCAGTGGCACCTCAGTGGCACCTTCTGATTACAAGGCTGCTTCCTTAATCACTAGGCCACCATTGCCCCTGATTAAAAAAACAATATTACTCCACAAACCATCATAACACATCATATGGAGGACTAAAATAAGCAGTTAAAAGGAAAATTAGTAAACACTTAATGCTGTTTAAGCATAGTGCTGCACGTTTTCATATGTGCTCATGAAAGTGGACCAAGGGCTTGTAGACCCTGATTGGTCCAGGGTCTGGTCTAGGACAGGTGACTACTCGGAGTGCTTGGTCATAACCAAATAAATAGAATGGGAGTAACATTAGCCGTAGGGGTGAAGGTTGATCATTGACAAGTGACCGGTTTATAGAAGTTCAGAGACCATTAACATTGATGGAGCAATCATTTTGACTTCAGAGCAATTACCCAGATAGGACCAGGGCCCTCTTTTGTGAACGAGGTGCACTTGGATGTAATATTCGCTGTTATAAAACCAAATGATATTGTTAATATTTAACTGGACCTGGAGGGTTATTCCTAGAGCCCAAGAAAAGTGGTGTGGAGGGGATGCTCCTCCTCACATTCCCTCCAAAGCTATAGTTTTTTGGCAGGTTTAAATGAAGGCCCCGAGAAGGCAGAAAATGTAACATCAGTGTTGAGTCTGGTCTCATTATACTTCTGGGGTCTCATGAAGTTATGGAATGCAATGAAATTGTGCGTACATCCAAGGTTTAAATGGAAGATTTGAAATCAGCCTTCTTTTTAAAAGTCAGCCATAAAGCCTTCTTTTTAAAAAGTCAGCCATTATCATCTTTGTTTTTCTTTAAGAAAAATGTCTAGACATTTATAATAAATTAAGATTGTATATCTGATACTTTCTAAAGTAGAAGTGCATCTTAAAACAAATGAAATAATTCTGCAGATCTGTATTATTCACATCAACAAAGCAATGACACAATGTTGTAAAGTATGGTACAGTAAATTCTTCTTATAAAGCACTGAATGGTGTGTATACATTTTATGACTTTTCATTGTGTGAACAGTGTGTGAACACCCATCAGGACCACAACCACAACAACAGATTTTCTAGTCGTGAGTCAGTGTGTTGAGACTTAAATTTACACACACCTCTCTAATCAGCCCGGAACTACCACAAATATAACTCCAGCCCACCTACTAAAAAAACTCTCTCCAATTCCCTCCAGCATGTGACTTGTTTGTGTGTTGAATAATTCAAGTTTTTTCCCAGTGTTCGTGTAGAAACCTGAACGTCACAGAGGACCTGGGAAATTGTTCTGGAATTTTTGCTCTGACCTTTGAGTTTGTCAGTCATAATTTATACCCAATGTAAATTACGCCCTTTAACCTGCCTGATTTATATTTAACTGTGGTCACAGTCATTTGTCAGGTGACTTCATCTGGACATTTCTCCAAGTTGGTCACGAAACGCTGCTCTGTGACACACATTGAAGTGCATGACATTTGGTTGCAGGTGTGTATTCTTTGTGCGTCTGTGCGTGTGTGTGTGTGTGTGTGTGTGTGTGCGCATACATGTCCCCAACTTGGATCCAGCGTCTGTGTCATGTGGCTACCCTTTGCACACAGCTGATCTCTGTGCAGAACTAAATATTTCCAGCGGTGCGTCAAAGGACACCGTTTTCCTTAAACCTGAACTTCTCAGTACAGTTACTGGGTTAGAATAGAAAAGATCACTTAGTGTGATGGTGTTAAGTCCAGAACAAATTAATCTTAGTGCGTGGGACTTGACAATGTTTTTAGAATTTACATTACACATTCTGCATTAGCAGAGAGTAAACAGAATTTTTTTAAATTAATAAGTAATGTCATATTAGCAAGGACACCTAATTTGTTAATATAAATGATTAATGATCATATAAATGATCTAGTATTTTGGTAAAAGGGAAGTTCCTGAACAACCCATCCTTGAAATGCGAATCAGACACCTCCAGTCACATGGTTAGATTACTGGTAGCCACCGCTCACGTCCTCCGACGCATGACAAACCTAAACTCTGAATACAGGCTCCCTCCCGCCGAGGTATCATTCTGGAGTAATTAAACTCTACAGGCTAAGCAGTTTCCAATGCAGCCGGCCAGCGCTGCATCCCTCCCCCATCTCTACACACAATAACTGCTCCGAAGGGGAAGGACTCCAGGTCCCACAGAGGCGTGCTGGTCCCCCCAGCGAAACTCCTGATAGATGGAGGCCTGATAGACAAATTCATTATTTTGGAAGCAATTAATGAACGTCATGGTGGACAGTCCTTTATTAGCACCTCCCTCGCCCTCCTCTCTCTCTTTTGCTCTCAGCATAATTTACAGTTTGCCGCTGTATTCTCTTGGCAGTCCTTTCGGTTTCTTGACCTCCACCAGGCTGGTTGGTGGTGAATGCGTGACGTCAGGTGGTTTGCTTTTAATCAAGGCATAATTAATTTTCTGCATATCCTCAGCCCTCGTGAGTTATGACCCTGACCTGGTAATGGCTGCCGTTGATTTATTATTTCTTGCGTTGTCATATTTGCAAAGGGATGGTGGGCTAATTTTTCAGCACATCCAAAATTAAAAGTGCCTTTTTGCCACTTTCTTCTCTGCCTCTTTCAGTTTTATCTGCTGATTTTTACAATTTATTGAAGTTTGGAGAAAATGTGTTGTCCTTGAATTAATCACCCGTGTTTCATCTAATGAGACATTCTTCTTTTGCTGTTATGATTTCTGGAAATGGCATGGAATGATAATTTCTGTGGTATTGTTATTTTCATTCAAAACAAGGGTTTTAAAAAGTCAAAGGATTTGTTCTGCTTAATGCCATTTTGGTCAGTAAGCACAAGTTAAGTTTGGTCTTTTTTCGTTCAGTATACCCCACTACGGTACGGTTTCTCAATTCAAAGCTTGCAAGACACTTAATACGTTTGGGCATATAATTCTCCAACATCCCTGAGAAGTCCTTAATTGTCACACTTTGAGAAAGTCCTCTTATTTTAAAGGGTTTCGCAGCTAGACAGGATTTAAACATGCGTGAGCTGGTGCTTTAAATGGGAGTGAATAAAAATACGATTAGGGCTAATCCAATATAATCTATTCACATTCTACGTGAACTTGGAGGGCAAATGTGTTCAACGTCATATAAATATGTTCTGGTCATGTCATTAGTTTGGCGGGGTGCTGTATTATCAGAAGTTCTGGGAGTGACTTTTAAAAAGTGTGTCCCTTAATTGCTGTATTTGCCCATATGTAAATTATATTCCATTGGCAGCTGAGTATTCCTCCCACAGCAGCACAGTGACTACTAGATGTAATGCTATTTCTCCTTCTAGAGAAAATTAAATATGCAATCATTTTTCTTGGTTAAGAAGCCTCTGTGGTCACATTTTTTGTAAGGCTCATTGAAATGTGTCAAGTCCATTTATTTGTGTTTATATTTAGCTTTTTTTATTATTAATTAGTTTAATTAAGGTTTTTCACTGTTGACTGTCTTTGAAGTATCTATTTAGGTTTGTGTTGTATAGTAAAAAGACGGTTCATAGACATCACACTTTTTAATGGGCAGGATCCAATATATTATACCATTTTTTTTCTATGCGCCTACATAATGCTCCAACCGGGATGTGTTCCTCGCCTGATGGGAGGTTTTCTCACTGGTGTGGCACACACACTCACACACACACTCCGTAGCTGTAAGTGGTGTTTGAGATGCTTGAGAGCACCCATGCAGCAGATGGTGTGGTGTTCAGTAACGCTCGTCAGTAATGTTCAGCGGCGTAGCTGCGGTGAGGTGTGTGCCACACCTCGTTCACTTCTCTCTCTCTCTCTCTCTCTCTTTGTATTTTGGGGAAGCTATTGATCCCTGGCTGAGGCGTGTGTGGAGCGTCGTGCCAGAGCCGTGTGATTAATGGGGGCATAGCGGCGATGGGACTGAATGAGGGTACGGAGCGCAGGCGGTCCAGCCCGCGGAAACCTGGGCCCATCACCATGTGCACAGACGCCCCTCATTACCAAACACTTATCAAGCCTACATGAGAGATTAGGTCAGGCCCACTTCCACTGAGCACGGGGTCCGGCGCTCCAGCGTGCCAGTCCACTGCGTCTCCCCATCGCGCACCTCTCCTCTGCTCCCTCCGCCGCTCTCTCCCTCTCTCCCCCTCCTGATCTTTCCAGATGTTGCGCAGCGGCCTCGTGAGAAAGCTGCGAAGGGAGATGTATTAATACATCCTATTGATTAGATCAGGACCCCTGACAGTCATTTGCAGCGATACCATCTGGCTGCTGTTCCAATGCCTTCACTGAAACAGGATGTGACACCTTATTAATCTCAACTCACGCGGTATAGACAGTTTGCCTTTCCCACAGAAGCCGGGCTCAGTCGGAGTGGCAGAGAGGCAGGAGGACCTGAAGGGTGCAAGAAATTAAGGTTATTACACAAATTGAGCCATATGGTCCAAATATTTCAGAGCTGAAATTTACTAGGCAATAAAAATTGCTGCTGCCTTCCTAATGGTGTAAATTACAGTTTAACCATGGCTCTAATGATGTCCTTCTGCCGCCTGTAACCACTCTAACATGAAGGACATTGTTTAAAAAATACCCCGAAAAAAAAGGAGACAGAGGGGAGGGGGAGAAATGCCAGCAGCATGTTTACAATCTGTTAGTTTATCATTAAGAACACAGTGAATTCTGCATAAGCATAATGGGCTGCGCTGGAGCGTGTCTTTCAGCAGACACACAGATGCACATTTCATAAAAAAAAAAAAAAAAAACGGTGGCAATGGCGGCACTAAGATCCGAGCGGCATTCTGAGCAGGTAGCGACGGCCTGTTCAAACAGAATGGGCCCTAATAACCCATTCATTAAAAGGACAAACACCCCTCTGAAGAGCCTCGTGTTTTAATTGAATTGGTGGCTGGTCGGGTCGCGCTCGGCACTCCCTCTGATGCCACGGCTGCCTGTTAATGCTTTAGCCGAATGCGGCTTCAAGTGTACTTTGAAGAAAGGTCTGTTAATGTTAAGTGGCCGAGGCTTGTTTTTGTTGGTCTTGTCATTGTGATCTAATTAGCACACTTACGGCCTTCCGCAGCAAATCAAGTGAGTGTGTTTATGAAGGACCTTGGCTGCTCTGCGGTGGAACAAACAGAACATTTTTTATATTCATTTCAAAGAATTATGAAAATGAAAAACAAAAGTTGAATTGCAGTTTATAATGATGTAATGTCTCTGCCATGTAGACACAATAATTTTAAACACCGGTAAATATAAGATTTCTTTTGGCAATGTATTAAGCTCATCCTTATACACAATTAATGACACAAAATAGTGTAGTATTTCTGACGGGCAAAAAAACGAACTAGTTACCATTCATTCTCTTGTTTTATCCAACTTGTGCATAAGATAAACACATTTACATTAACAGCATTTATCAGACGCCCTTATCCAGAGTGACTTACAATCAGTAGTTACAGGGACAGTCCCCCCCTGGAGCAACTTAAGGTTGAGTGTCTTGCTCAGGGACACAATGGTAGTAGGTGGGATTTGAACCTGAGTCTTCTGGTTCACAGGCAAGTGTGTTACTCACAAGGCTACTACCACCTTGTAACACAATAAATGCCCGCTTTGAAAATATTGCTGTTCACTAGAGTTTTGAACATTTTAAATGATTTTGAAATTGTTTTGAAAGGGTCAATGTAAAAGTGCAAATAAATAAAAAGGAAAAAAGTGAAAGTGATTTTAAATGCTAAATAGTGCTAAATAGTAACAATTAAATAAGTGTCTGTGATTTAATCACGATTAACCACATTGTTGTGCGCAACATTCAGTAATAAACTAAAACTTAAAATAAAAACGGAAAAAAATTAAATACCAAAATTGCAGCACAACAATGATTTTCCATTCATACATACGTCATTAGGGCCCAAGCGGCAAAGATGCAGGGCGGCCATGGGCTAGTCGAAGTACCGGTAGCAACCCGCTGACGGGAGTGGAGGTTTTGCTAGCACCCCCTCGTGTCTGGTGAAGCTGAAATCTGGTCACATTGTTGTTGTTAGATAAGCAGTTTTTACTGCGTTGGTCTATATTGCTGCCTGAAATATTTGCACAGTATTAAACAGAGTGCATTTATATTCAATAAAACACGCAATTCCAACCTTGTGCGTTTCTCCCCATAGTTGACCCCACTCTTGAGCCTGCTGTGTGTGGCTGCCCCGTCCGCCTCCCCTGCCCTGCCTGGTTGGAGAAGAGGCCGTTATTGGACGTGGGGATGGACGGAGAGGGGGAGTGCCCTTGTGTTCAGTGCCGCTGTCGAGCTGAGAGGCCAGTCTGAGAGGCTCATCAGCGTCCGGCTGCTCTCCTGATTCAAGTGCCCTCGGCCTGATTTCCGCTTTGTCTTAGCACACATCGTTGTCTAAACAGCTAAATAATTAGCGGCGGCCGAGCATTTCAGACTCCACGAGCTGCACTCAGGGACCCGGGCGCCTGTTTTATTTTTCACTTCGTGGCTTGAGAGGTTACATGTTTTTCAATGGCGTGATGAGAGATGGTACTTCCATCTGCATGTGTGTGCCGCTGTGTGGTTTTCAAGTGTGCCGTTAAAGGGGCTCTGAGGAGTGTGCGAGATGGAGAGGCAGTAATGTGAGGAGTTAGGGCTAATGATGATGCTCTTTGATATTGGCCCCTTAGGGTCACACGGTGTCTGTAATGGGGTTAGTCTGTTCATGTTCATGCTATGCGTTGTTAATAATATATTTACATTTGTATATCCGTGTATATTTGTAGACAGATACATAAATTTACATTCTTTTCAGAAGTCCAGAAATACAATAAGTGGTGATGGTCACAACATACACGTGCATATCCCTTGGTTACGGTGTATGGTCTGTTTGTAGAAATGACAACCAGCACGTTTTGATTGCCCCGGCCCCCTTATCCTGACCCAATCTGTGGCCTCAAGCCGCCAAAAACAATCATGGCAGTCAGTGTGAAGTGGGCATGTCCATGTGATATTTCCCAGCAGTCAGCTCTCTTCCTCTTTGTCTGCCAGAGAGAGGGGGGCAGTCCCAATGACACACACACACACACAGCCCATGGACATGAAATGTACTGCCATGGTCAACCAGAACCAGCTTTGATTTATTTCACCTTAAGGCGAATTTTTACATTTTCCTCATCAGGAATCACCTCAACAGATCATTTAAATTGAAAACATAGCGATAAACCTAAGGTTTGATAGGCTTCCTTAATTAATTTATTTATTTATTTATTTATGACAGGCATTACCTATTATTTTTTTCAAAGTAAAGCCAACAAACTTATTCAGCCAACTTCCATACAAGAAGGAGTTTCCCCAAACCAGGGGCTCCCAATCCTGTTACTGGAGACCAATAGATTTTTCTTCCCAATTTTCTGTACTTTCAACCTGCCACATACACCATTAAGCTGTTAACAATGACCTGATTTTAATTAAGCAGTGGTTTGAATGAAAAATCTCTGTCACGGTGGTTCTAGGTATAGGATAGGATTGCCTTGTGTTAAAATCCTTGTGTTATCATTGTTCTTCATGTTATCATATTACACATAATAATATACGGTGCATATGATCTCTGTGATACTGATTCCATTTGTGTTCAGTGTTGCAATTTGTAATCATTTGTATGATGTGTGAATATTGAATATGGAACGAGAAGCTGCTGTATGTAAATGAGTCAGTTATACACCTTAGAAAGGTCAAGAATCTAAACTATTGCCAAATCAGCATAATTGTTTTGACAAATACACATTGTTACTCTTAATTAAAATCATCCCGTCTCTACACACTCCCACCACTGTCTGGGGAAATAATATATATATACACGGTGGGAATTAGTTAAAAGGAAAATCTTCTCCAGACTTCTCTTGAAATTTGTTTTGTCTGGGCTCATTTTTCTGATAATAAATATTGTTTTTATGTCACATTCACATGTAAACAGTCCTTCCAGTCTTCACTCTGCATACCGCATATTGAAACGGATTTACGGCTTTGCATCATTGAAATGATTTCATGTAAAAAATGGTCTGAACATCCTCCTGGAGACCCACATCCACACACCCAAGCACCAATGAAAACTTAAACACTTCCACTTTCACCGATCCAGCGCTGTAAACATTTATTTAGAAATCTATAACAAAATCAATTCTCTTAGTTGTTTTTTAATGGCCGCCTTGAGTGTCTTGGATGAGCGCGCGGGCGGCTGTTAATATGGAGGGTATGCGCGTTTGGGAAAGTGTTTGATAGCATTGCCATCTAGGGGCAGCAGATCCATCGTGGTGCTAAAACAAACTGTAATGAAACAGCTGTTGCTATTGACAGTGTGCATATGTTTTGTGTTTTATAGTCCACATGCTTTCCATAATTCACAGCATAAAAGCTACCTTTAAAAGTCCCACTGCTTCCCCACCACGTAATGGGTTTGGTGCCTAAGCTGTCAGGGGAAGATTATTGTTTGCTCTGAAGCTTATGGTGTTGTTTTTTCTGGCACTGGTTAAGTGGGTGCGATTGCAAAGACGCCGCTTTGCTGTTTATTTATTTATTTCTATTTTATTATTAGGATTTTTTTTTCCTTTCCCACTCCCTTACTTGCGACAGGGCAAATATTAATCCTGTTTGCAGTTTAAACGCGTGTGGGGGGAGAAAAAAATAACTATTTACAAAACGGTTATCAGAACATGCATTCTGCCAGCTTTGTTCTGTCTCATCTAAACAGCGCCGCCGCATTATGCAAATGTTTTTGAGCGCAGCCACAGTGTTGAGCTGAGCTAACTTCGGGAAAAACATTGTGATTAATCCAGGCCCGGGCAGGAGGCAGCGTTGTGCGTGGCACATCCTGGCACTCAGCAGCGATGCGGTCATTGTAGACACTTGTGCCTTTTGAAAGCGTGGCTCTGTGTTGAAAATCAATTTCTGAAAAACACACTGCAGTTAAAATAAACAGACACGTGCACACAAGTGACAGTCATGTTTTCAGGGGACTCAGAGTGCCACGGGGTGCTGCTTGGGATGATATGCATATTTAGAATGTGATGAGTGTGTCCAGAAGCTTTGTTAGGAAACACATCCTTTGGGAGTCATACAGTGCTACTTTTTTTTCATTTCTGCTTGCAAAACATTCTGTGTTCATATTAACGCTGCTGGTTTATAACAAGATGTTACATAAAATATGAAGAATGCATGATTTAGGACCAGTAATGCATTGTTTTGGAGTTTTGGACCACTAGAAAATATGCAATTGCTAGTAGATGGGAATCATGCATTCATTTTTTTTAATTTTCTAATTATTTTCAGGGAGAGGTAATGCAAGCTCACGTGTTCGGTCTGGAGCCACACACCACTTACAATGCTCGGGTGGAGGCAGTGAATGGGGCAGGCAGTGTGTCTAGTCCGTGGGCTATGGTACGCACCATGGAGGCCTCACCCAGCGGCTTGGCTAACTTCAGTGTGGAGAAGAAGGAGCATGGCAGAGCCTTAATGCTGCAGTGGCCTGAACCAGACACACCTAACGGAGTTATTAGGGTAGCTATTTCTTTCATTTTATTCTATTAGGGTTCATTCATTTTTACCGTTCAGTCTTGCATGCTGAATTGTTTTGTCATACAAACGAAAAGCTTGAAAAGCAACGTTGTGTCTAACATTAAAGGTCCCCTGACATGAACATTTTTTTATATATAGGCTTATTGGTCCCCTAATACTGTATCTGAAGTCTCCTTCCAAAATTCATCCTTGGTGCAGCATTACAGTCCCACAATTAGAATTCCCCAGGACGCACCGTTTTAGTGTGTGTAGCTTGGTGGAGATAATGTTTTAGGGGAGGGGTGGGAAATTCTCTGGGTTGAAAAAGCAAGAAACGAGAGGTAACCTTTCCCCTCATGATAACATAAGGGGACAAATTCCAGGTCCAACCGTCTGAGCTGCCGCTCGATGAACGGCGAAGCAGAATAGCCAAAGCACTCTTTACACCTATTGCCACTTCTAGCCACTGCAGGACCATAGACAGGCTAGGAGAACTGTTATTAATGTTAAATAATCTCACAAAGTGATTTTTTTATGATAGGGGACCTTTAATATTGTCTCATGGTAAAAATGTTGTTCTATAAAGGTCATTAACAAATCAGTGTTTCCACAGATGTATAACATTTACAGCGAAGATAATCTGGAGTTCAGCGGTCTGTCCCGGCAGTTCCTGTTTCGCCGGTTGGAGCCTTACACCACATACTCTTTGGTTTTAGAGGCCTGTACACAGGCTGGCTGCACCAGAACCGCCCCTCAGCCAATAACCACAGAGGAAGCCACTCCCTCATCCTCGCCGCCTCCCATAACTCCGCAAATTAAGGACAGTAGCGTGCAGCTCACCTGGGTCCCACCCACACTGCCTAATGGTAGGATACTCTATTACCAGGTGATGGGTGTGACCGTGGAGGAGGGCAGAGTCATGACTGAGGATGATTACTTGAAAAGGGCAAAAGTCTTCTTCACAGAGAACAACACACAAGCCAGCAGCTTCTCGTATAATGTGACAGGTCTGCTACCGTGGACCAGATACAAATTTCTTGTGCGAGTGGTGAACTCAGCGGGCCACGCCGACAGCCCCTGGGTCTCTGTGAAAACCAGACAAACTTCACCCAGAGGCCTCTCCCCACCTACTATAAGCCATATTGAAGGAAACCCCTACAAGCTGCTAGTGTCCTGGACACCCCCAGCAGACACCAATGGTGTTCTACTCACTTATAGAATCCAACGGGACAATGTCAGCTTCCATTTTAGTTTTGACACCAGTGTTCTAAGCTATACGGATGAAGACTTGATGCCATACACTACGTATAGCTACGCCATAATTGCATGCACCATAGAAGGCTGCATAACAAGTGACCCCACCAACACTAGAACCCTTGAAGCTCCTCCTGTGTTGGTGGAAGCTCCATCAGTTGAAGATCTCACCGCATACTCTGCAACAATCTTCTGGAATGCTCCGTTGATTCAGAATGGAGAGATCACGTTGTACATCCTCCAAATAAATGGCGAAGAAATTTACCAGGGAAAGAAGCTGAAGACGCAAGCCTCAGGTCTAGAACCACATAGATCTTATGAGCTGAGACTAAAAGCTTGCACAAATGGAGGCTGCACGACCAGCAAACCCACAGCTATACAGACCATGGAAGCTCCACCCACAGGTCTGCATGCACCTGGGGTTAAAGTCACTGGTTCAGAGTCGGTTGAAGTTAGCTGGAGAGAGCCCGACCATCCCAACGGTCTCATCACCAGCTACGAACTGAGGAGGGATGGCCAGCTGGTATATGTGGGCATGGACACCAGGTACCATGACTTCACCCTGCTGCCCAGCATGGAGTATAGCTACACTGTCACCGCCAACAACAGCCAGGGAACCACCACCAGCCCTCAGGCTGTCGCCAAGACACACCCCTCTGCGCCTTCTGGTGTTGCACCACCAAAACTGCAGACCACAGGTCCTTCAAGCATCCTGGTCGAGTGGGACCCTCCTGCCCGAGCCAACGGAGTGATCATCAGCTACTCCGTGTACAGACGGGATCCTGCTGAGCCCAACATAAAGCGCCACATTTTCCCACCACACCACAGCTCCTTCCAAAGCTGCTCGGTGGCTCTCACAGGCCTCAAGCCTTACTACAGGTATGAACTTATCCAGAGACGGCCTCATTTTCTTGCATGCAACTAGTGTTGTTTTCGTCACTCAACGAACAAGATGCAAAATAAATGCTGGTCATGACAAAATATATAATTCATATTGTTAATGAATAAAAACAAGACTAAAAGTGGTTTGCAAAAAAATATATATACTAAAATATCTTTATATTAAATAACATTGTTATTTCTTCATTTAATCACGTTATAATTATGCAGTATTTTGTTTCCTGTGTCTTCCATCCAGTTGAAAATTAAAACAGGCCACCAAAAACAGCTATACATGCAACATGATCACAATTGCAGATGATCACATGAACATGCTGCAGACACTCTGGCTTCCCATCAAGGCTACCTCACCCAGTTGCTCTTGCTTATGCAAACCTCATCATCATATGGCTAGCATTTACAAAACGACTTATAAGAATAATAGAAGGAAAGAATTACAATTTTCATGACGAGCTAATATTATTTTTTTTTTATGAAAAATAATTATTGACTACTTTTTCATACATTTCATTATCACCCGTTAATGTCAAGGTGCACAAGCTCACTGTTTGTATTGTCCCAAATTACCCACATGTGCCCTGTGCCCTGTGTTACGTGTAGTAATAGTATTTAAGTTGTGCCTTCCCATCACTCCCCTGTTGTTTATTAATCTGTGTACACGGTGCCCAGAGGGTATTACGTTTTGTGTTTCTGTCCCCATCATCCCCAAAACCATGTAGTCACTTCTGTTTATTATTAAAATCATGTTTTTCACCACTTCAGGCACATGTGCCTCATGCTTCTGTCATGGCATTCCAATTTACCAGAGAAGTGACTGAGCCTAAAGGTTTTATTCCATGCTCTTGTGGTCTGAAGTATATTATTTCAGCATTCTTTGAACAGAAAGCTAACTGAATACATTGGAAAACACATATAATAGCTGTCATATTGATCAGCAAAAATATATTGATATTTTATGAATTCCCTGTTTACAAGGTGCTGTTTCATCAACACCTTTACTTTTCTTGCTTTTATTTTATCCAATTTTTTTTTATTAAATTACTTATTAACTGTGCAGCTCTGGGCATTATATTAATACATCTGCTCAAATTACGTGACAATGTCTCTGTGAAAGTATGAGTTCATCACGTTCTGTATATTGCAATAACGACATAGAGGCAGATGATCAGAGAGGGTACAGAGGACGAGTGAAGGAAGGAAACGAGTCAGCCTTGAGGCTTTTAGTCATGTTACCAGGCGTTGTCTTAGACAAAGCCAGTGAAAGACAGAGACCCATTCAGATGCAGTATGATTAAAGGGAGCCTGGGCTGGATAACGTATGTTGAAGAGAAATGCTGATAAGCTGCGGGATAATAACAGCTCATCGGCTTTATCATCTCCTGATCATGACCTCTCCCAGATGACCTTCCCTCTATTCTGCTTCTCTCCTTTCTCTTGCAATCTCTTGCTCACTTCTCTCCTGTGTTGAAATAGCATTGACCTACCAGAAATCATCTCTTTACTGCCTTTATTTTTGTGCTTATTTTGCATTTTGTGTGAGAAAATAAAAGAGTTCTTTTATTGTCATGGCTGTGTATTATTACCAGCAGAACCGCTTTGGTGTTCTTAAACTGAGAAGGGATATCACTCTCTAATAAATGTGTAATAATGTGTTATAAATAACTTTAAAATGTTCCATTAGAAATGTTTTGGGAATTATTGTGTGTAAATGGGTTCAATGTGTTTTCTACAGGTATGAAGTGCGGGTGGAGGCCTGCACTCTACTAGGCTGTGCTGCCAGTGATTGGGCCTCTATACAGACACTGGAGGCGCCCCCTTCTGGCCAGAACGCCCCACTGCTGGATTTGCAGACAGAAACCAATGGCATTCAAACTCTTTTTCTGCTGTCCTGGTCACCCCCAGCTCAGGCCAATGGGAAGCTCCTCCACTATGAGCTGTACCGTAGGCAGGTCTTAGAAAATGTTGCCCCTTCTGGGGCAATACTGGTGCATCGAAACATTTCTACCAGCTACCATGATGCAAAACTGCTGCCGTTCACTACCTATGAGTATCAGGTAAGCTATAAATTCTATGAACAAATGCATAAAGCACCAATAAAAAAAAACATAATACTGTGACATTCTCCTAAAAATAATGAATTAAAGAAAGAAGCAGCATACAGCCTTCAGGGAACAGATCACATGCACCTTAAATGTTAAATGTAACCTCATACATATTACGTGCATGTTCCTTGAAAAAGGGGAATGTTTCAATGTACCAAGAGGTGTTGACGTCTCTCTTTGAGTCATGGCTCAGTTCAACAGCACCGACCACTGGCGAGTACTCCCTCCTGCAGACAGGTGTTTAATCTGGATCCCATATTCATAGCACCAGTGCACCTTGCGAGACCTTTCCTAATTGACAGCGTACCCTTTAGAGCAAAATAACATTAGCATTTGACTGTCAGGCAGTAGAGGCGTGTGTAGCAGGGGTAAATTGATAGAGTTTGCCTGATTGTCTCGCTTATTTATGAGCACTAATTTATGACATGTGGCGGGCGGAGCTGAGTGATGATGGACACCGGGCACGGTGATAAATCAGAGCAGGGCACTCATCGTTACCACATATCCCAACGAATTAGCCGTGCTTGTATTGGAAAGACCTTTTAATACCTGTGGTTCCTTTCCCCAAGGGATGGTCCTACCTGGCGATATGAAGCGGGGGTGGAGAGGTCGATCCTAGTGGTCCGTTAGGTACCACATCTATTAGTCGCAGCAGCTTTTCTTTAGAGCTGAATTAGGGGTTGTAGCATCAGTGAACTTCTCTGTTCTGGTTATCAGGCAGAGCTGCGATAATGTGCATTTCCACAGACACATACTCCACAGAATCTGCAACCAAGGACAAAATTTCTAAAGAAAATCCTTCTCATTTCAATAATAATGGTTTTAATTACTCCTCAAACCATGTTTGCCCCCTTTTTAATGACGAGTGCATGGCGTGAACCTCACTAAAGATGCAGTCTTATTTTCTGTGTGGACGCCTGTCCATCAGGACTGTTCGATGCCATATTTTTATTTTCCCATAATTACCCTAATTACAACTCAGTATGCATGCAATGCAATGGCAGTAAAATGTCTGCTCCCCTTGCAAGGACACAGAGCTCTCTTTGCGGCTCTCGAGAGACCCACTTCTACCCACCACGGTGCCATTCAGTGCTGCCAGTGACGCTCTGGCACTTTATAGATGTATTATTCTGCCATGAAGTTTCAGGGTTTAATTACTCAGAAAAGCAAATAAAGCACATAAACCAGAGTTTCAGATGTTTTCTGATGTCCACTGTACTGTTATGCTGACGTTTATTTAAAAAAGCTTATTTCTTCCACCTCTCCTAGCATTGATTGATTTGAATGTGAAAGGGAAGTTGTGTGTGCGTGTGTGTGTGTGTGTCCCTCTCCAAAATGACCTTTTCTTCACCTGGGTGACAAGATGGCCTTTCCATGACCCCCTCCCCCCACCTCACAGCCCTTCCTTGAGAACTGACACTCAGGGCTGACACCCGGCTCCAGCAAGAATGTGAATTGTCCAGCCTTCATCATGGTCCTTGTGTATTGCCACTTAGATCTATCATCCTGATTGATCACTTTGTAATTGCCTATTATTGAGGCTAATTTAACCCTATACGCTGGAACATCCATCTGCCGGCTCTATTACTTCTGACAATCTACAAATTACTTACCCATGCATCTGCTGACCCCAGACTACCTTTTCTGTTATTCATGTGTAATTATACAAATTCTGGCTGATAAATAAGATTAACTCTCCTTCCATGTGTTCGTTTACTCCCTGATGAAGGTGAAATGCAATTTTCATGTAGATTTGTAGATTTATTTTTCAGGGCATTTCAGGGCATTTGTGCAAAAATGATCAAGCTGATGTTTTTGCCACATATCAATGGCACTGATGTCCAGGCTTCATACTGAGTCTCTGTTGGGAGGGAGCTAAAAAAGTTTTACAGCTTCCTCCTCTGAAAGGCGCCAGAGATGGCCCGCTGGGGCTAAGGTGACCCCTCGTTATGGGGAGAAAATGTGCCCTGTCTCCATACTGTCTGCTTTCTCTCCTGAGCGGGTGTCAGTGTCAGAGCTCCCTGCAGGTGTGGGACAGACAGAGTGCGAGGGAGAGAGAGAGAGAGAGACAGGGGACGTCTCAATACAGTACGCTCACCTGTGGCACCAAACATCACCACTGCATTCTAAAGCCTGGTGCGGTGTGTCAGCACAGCTCCACTGACTGTTTCTCATTCAGGACAGTTGTGCTTCAGGACTTCAGACAGCCCCGTTATCTATAGAAACCTCCATTCATGCAGTGTTTTGGTTTGAACTATTATTCTACTTTGGAGATTACAGAGGTGTGCCGTTTTTAGAGCAAAACTGAGACATCGCTGCATTACTATATGTTAGTATGTAAACAGAGTTTATATGGTGTTGAGTGTGGAACAGTTGTTTTGTGGAACAGTTAAGACTGCATCACGTAATATGTTTATTCTGTGCAGGTTTGGGCCGTGAACTCTGCAGGCCGCTCTGGGAGCCCGTGGGCTCGCGGACGCACCGGCCCTGCCCCGCCCGAGGGGGTGAGGCCCCCAACCTTCTTGCGTATTCATGCCACCTCTGCTGTGGTGGATATCAGCCCCCCCCGCCAAGCCCAATGGCATTGTTAGCCTCTACAGGGTGTTTGCCGAGAGCAAGGACACACACCAACTGGTACAATACCTGCACTAACAAACATTTCAGATCCGTCACTCAAAAATGTCACTAGTTACCTAGTTCTCATTCTCATTGGCTGCTTGTTTCCCCTTGGCAAGGCAATACGTTTTTTTGAAGCCTCTGTTTCACCACTACACAAAATCTACAAATGTAAATATATTTAAATAGTTGTTTTTGGCGGAAGGTCTTAATTATAGTTTTAGCCAAGTCTTTGCATTAAGATGTCATTTTAGTTTTTATTGGTCACATCCATACTCATTGTAGTCTATTGAAGTTTCAGTTGAAAATTCAGTCAGAATTATCCATGACAATTTTAGTTTAAGTCAACAAAAACTGATGACATTTTTAGTTTAGATTAGTCAATGAAAATTGTAGTGTAATTCTATTTAACCCAGTTACATATAACAGTTACCCATATACAAGCAATTAGTAAATAGACAAAAACTAATTTTTCTTGTATGCAAACCCATTTCACAATTTAAAAATGGTTATATTGTTATAATTATTGTTATGTTATTGTTACCTTATAGGCTCAAGAATAAACTGCATCCATTCTAGTGACCACATTTGTCTCATGTTTTTTGGACACATTCTTTACACTTCATTGTAAAGAATGTGTCCAAAGGTCACTTTGTCTTTTTCGCCCAGCCATCTGCTAATCCACGACCAAATATCTATGACCCAACACAAGCATTCTCAAATGTAAATAATGCACAAACAGGGATTGAGGAAGTGATTCTGCGTAATAATAAAGCAATTAAACAAAAGGACATATCTCCTCGTCTCATTTTCGTCAAAAGTAGTTTTTATTTTGCAAACCAAATTTAGACTCGTTTTTATTCATCAACAATATCAACAATATCACATGACCAGCATATACGTCTTGTTTTCATCACATAATAAAGGTTCATTGACAAAGAAATTTTGTCAAAAAACAGCACTATTTATGTCCTCTGCTTTTAACTCATGAAATGTGCTCGGGGGGCGGTGTGGGGATGGTGCTTTGCACAATGGAAAACCTCAACCGGCAACATTCTGGTTACCTGTCCGCTTCTTTACCTGATACGCCACCACTGCCCCCTAAATATTTAGTTTGAAGTATTAAGTTTGCAAATCCATAAGCTTTAAGTAACGCTGTGCAACCCGCACTGATGGAGGAACTGCAGGGGTTCTTAGGCCACAAAATAAACCCATGTCGGAGGTCATTTCCAAACTCAAATGCAAGTTTTATTTACTTTGTGTTGCTTTTAGATGCAGTTCTTCACAGTTTCCCTGATTGCACCTTAACTACCCCTTCAGAGTGGCCTCTTTTTCACAGAGAAGATGCTAGATTTTAGCAGAAAGCCGCTTGGAGGTGTTTATCTGATGCAGTTATTGCACCATTTATCTCCTCACCACCCAGCGCCAAGCCCATTTGTCCGAGCAACTCTGAACAAGCACACCTCCACTCAGCAAACTCGCCCAGTTTCAGTTATCTCACACCCATACACTCACCTACACAACCTCACATACAAAATTACAAACACACACAAGCCTCAACAACACAACAAATCTACTGCTCAGCATTTAGCATTTACACAGTACTGCAACACTACTGCAACCTCTAACAGTGAGAGATTTTCATTCTTTAACAAATTTCTCTCAATAGCTACATACTGCATCTTCATGGATTCACATTGTAAGAAATAAGAAATTGAAGGCACTTCTCTCCTTGTTTACCTTCACGCTCTTTTCTCTCTTTTCCCATCCTCCTCTCACTGCAGCTGTCTGAAGGAACCTCTCGCCAGCAGACCCTCCACGGACTGAGGCCCTTCACCCTGTACTCTGTAGGGGTGGAGGCCTGCACCTGTTTCCTCTGCTGCAGCCGTGGCCCTGTGAGTGAGCTCCGCACCCAGGCTTCCGCCCCGGCCCAGCAGGCACCACCACGGCCCGTCTCCTTCACCTCCCGCTCCGCCTTGGTCGAGTGGGACGAACCCCTCTACCCCAACGGCATCATCGAGAGGTGACAGCAACGACCTTGTAAACCAGGCGTGTTCACACCTCTCACAACCAGCCAATTAGCCAGTCTGCTCTCGGGTCTGGGCCGTGGCACGTTTCCCGCACCAGTCCTGTACAGCGGAAAGGAGGACAAATGCCTCCACCTCAGAACCTCAAGTATCACTGTGGAAAAATCAGGGCTGGCTCAGTTTTGTAACCATCAAAAAAAATCAGGAGAAGAAGCACTGCTCCTCATTAATATCAACAGTTTAATATACATAAACCTTCTACTTTATACTCTTTTTGGCTATGTTCACATAAGGCATTGTTTTTGTCATTGTGATACACTGCAGCACAGGACGTGGTGACACACAACAAAATGTGTCCTTTGCTTTTAACCATCATCCCTGGTGAGCAGTGGGCAGCCATGAAAGGTGCCCGGGGAGCAGTGTGTGGGGACGGTACCTTGCTCGAGGGGACCTCAGTGGCCCCTTGATGGTTTAGGATTTGAACCTGCAACCTTTTGGTTACAAGCCCGCTTCCTTACACGCTAAGCCACCACTGCCCTGTCTGTAGAAAACCAAAATATTCAGAAATAATTTAACTGGGTTTCCACGTCAGAGTTGAGGATCAATTGTGTTTAATGCCATCAATTTATGTAATTAATCAAAATTCTATCCATTAATTGTAGCTGATTTTGACTGATTTTGCTTAATTGATAAGGCATTAATCACAGTGCAGAAGAGGATGTGTAGCATTAATCATTACATACACAATTAGAATAAATGGGCTGAAGACAATGTAAGGTCAATAACTGTCTGAAGACCTTGTCCATGTTACCAGCAGTATCAAGGCAGCATGTCAACAGGAGACCGTTTCCATTTCCCGGTCGTCACTGTGTGTTCTCTTCCCTGGTGTCTGTAGCTGTGAGCTCCACGTGCGGACAGCCTGTCCTCAGCCCCAGCAGCCTGTCCCCCTGCCCTGCTCTCCTGGTTCTATAGAGACGCGGTTCATCGGGAAAGGCCAGAGCTTCAACATCAGCGGCCTGCAGCCCTACACCAGCTACGACCTCCGCGTGGTCTCCTACAACAACATGGGCAGCGCCAGCTCCCACTGGACCCCCGTCACCACCCTGAAAGAAGGTGAGGGTGATTTTCCTTTAACTTTATTTTTATTGCTTTTTTCATTTCATAAACCACACACAGAAATGCAGAACAAAACAAAAATACAAACAAGAACGAATGAATAGTCTGGAATGCCTTATTTTACCGATGTTTGCATACATACACATGTTCATGCATCTACAACCACATGTACATATCTATATATATTTCAGGAGGTGTTTACATTCAGTTCTTTTTAGGTGAATGTGGCTTTCAATGTACCTCTTTCCAGCTCCCCAGTATAAGGAGCCCTTTCTGGTCATCAGTAACCTGACCACGGTGTTCCTGGACTGGGGCGATTCTTTTGCGCTTAATGGACCCTTGAGGGACTTTGTGCTGACAGAGAGTGGCCTGCGGCTCTACAGTGGCTTCCACAGCTCCCTCTACATCCCCCGAACCTCAGACAAAAGTATAGACCCCCCGGCACTCACTAACACACAAGTTATATAAGAACAGGGCTTCGAATATGATTACATACACATGCAAAGGTTGAATTAAACCCACATTTGGACTGAGGCACATCAGGCATGACTGGCTCTGTCTCTCTGTCTCAGCATTTTCTTTCCAGGTCACGTGTAACACAGACAGCGGCAGTGTGAGTTCTCCTGTCATCAAGTACAACACAGCTACAGGCATTGGTTAGTCAGGCAGCCACGGTGAAATCTAGAACACAGCAGACCAAAAAGTGACTTCACATTCCGTTTCAAGTTTTCTGTCTGTGTGGATTCAGGACCCGTGGAGCCCACAGACGGGGACAAAACCAGCCTGCATGCGTCCGGCCTCCGGTTTTACTCAGAGCTCTGGTTCATCATACTCATGAGCTTCCTGGGTCTGCTGCTGCTGGCCCTGTTATTGGGCCTGGTTCTGAGGAGAGCCCTGAACAAGCCTCCGTTTGTAAGAGAGCGCCCCCCACTGGTGCCCCTGCAGAAGCGGAGCCCAATCTACCCACCCAGTGACTCCTACCTGGTGAGAGCCTGAGCCTTCATGATATTTTTTACACATACCAGCATCTAAACAAAGATTAATAATGAACTGTGTCTCCTCTGACATCATTTTTATAAGATTCATATTGCAACGTTGCACTGTTTTCTGATATTTTCTGTTCGATCTTTAATCTTTCTTCTGCATCTTCTCCTGTTTTACTAAACTTCAATTTACTAAATTCTTCCACAAGAGGGCGATGTTGTGCTTTTCTCAACACATCTGGCTAAAAGCACCATCTTGTGGCCATCTGCGAACGCTTGCATATTTATGGAATTACAGATATATGAGTCTCGGTTAAATCTGATATTTTCTATTTCAATTTATTTTCTCCGATATTTCTTTTTCATTCTTTCCTTTCACTTGGCTGCTGCTCTTCAGAAGCCCTGCTCTAAGCACTGTTCTAACCACACCTCCACCGCTCTACCTGATGGAGGGATGGTAAGCTCACTCACTCTCCCTTCTCCCTTGTCCTTGACGAACACATGCCCCTCTGCTTCCAGTTTGACTCAGTGCCTGAAACCACTGACTCCAGCAGCACCGTCACCCTAAAGGGCTTTATCATGCACACCGAGGTAGAGTACAGGTCTCTGGGTAACTGTGGATGAAGCTCATAATGTATAAGAATGACTAATATACTAATATGCAAATAACACAATACATGATATTTAGCACAATATGTGCTGTAGAAGCTAATGAATAAAATGCAGCGTGGAAATTACATTTGGACCTGAATCAAGGTGATTACAGTATGAGCATTCACCCTTCACTCTCAAGCTGTATATAAAGCATGTACAAGTTTTAAATGTGTGCACTCATAACCAGCATGCTGGGTAATTTATACTATTTTCATCCTCCTCTTTAACATCACTTTTGTCTTGGGTTCCAATGGGTCAATGGGTTCCATTCTTTGCCTGTGAAGACATTGGATAAATTCTGTCTCTACTGGGTGGTTAGTTAGTGTTTGTTAGTGAGTGAATGAGTGAGTGTAAATTCTATGGCCTGATTCTGCACTCGCCAGCCCAACTTCCTGCTTCTGTCTTCTCACCTCAGGGCCTGGTGGACACCAAGATCAGCAGCTGCAGCCGCAGCGCCATCCACAGCTACCCATCAGCCACCATGTCCGTGCTGCGCGTGCCCAGCCAGGGCACACTAAGCCATGGATTTTCCCAGAATTCCCTGCACCGCAGCGTCAGTCAGCTGATTGACACGCACGACAAGAAGTCGCTGATGGACGATGGAGGGTGGGACGCGGCAGTCCAGAGGACTGACAGTGGCATGGTGAGGCTGATAGTCAGCCTTGTGCTTTATGAAATATAATTTCCCCATCACATTATTAAATAAAGGCATAAATGTAATAGTGTAAAATTCTTTATGTGGATCATAATACCTGTCTGCATCTGTCTCTCTTTCTTGTTACAGTTTGTGGGGGATGAGGAGTTTGTTGAGTCGATCAAAGGCTACAGCTCAGTAAGGAAAGAGCACACAGTGTTTACAGACACACACCTGTGAAGGTGAACAATACCTGCATATAACACACACACACATATATACACACCTACACTGATAATGCCTGAAAGGTTCCAGACATCGTTCCTCTGATTTGTGGACTTCCTGAAAGCTCATAAATCCACTTGACACCTTTAAGAGCTTTAAAACTGGAAAATATTCATTTAAAATGTTACAGCCGACAGGGAGGACTTATGATTTTACATAGAGTTGTCCTTGTTAAGTGTTTTGCATTGTAGTAAAAAAAAGTGTCCCCTGTTCCATAGCTGACCCCTTTTATAGCAGAGTAATTGATGTTTATAAAGCCAACATTTCCCATTTAAAGCTCTCATTTGGAGGCGAAGCCCAGAAAAAAAGTATAGCTATGTGATGAAATTTCCTCATCACATTTTCTGCCTGTTTACAATAAGTATGTGGCATGATGTTAGTGATCAATGAAACGATGATTTGAGAGGTCACCTGTAATGATACACACTTTCCGCTTCCCTGCCGAAAGTTAGCAGCTGTGTCTGAAGGACCAGGTCCTGCCTTGATCGCGGCCGGTCCCTCAGGCCTTTATTCCTGAGTTTACTGCTGTAAACTTGTGCCTACTAGAGCAAACTAGCGAAAACGTGAAAAGCCAACAGATTTAAATGTGTCTTAAATATGACTCATTGTCATTGTCAGTGTGTCGTACGTTTTGTCTGTGCCGTGAATGATGGGGAAACGCAGGACTGGAGTTCATTCATTCTGTTGTATTCTAAAACGTGTATTAATTATTAAGAGCATACCAGCAACTTATGTACAGCTTTCCTGAATATTTATTGTATGGGACCGTTTTTATGTAATAAGTCAGTATTATTTATTGCTATTTATGAGATTAGTAGCACGTCTGAGCTTCTTTTTTTTTTTTTTTGGTAATGCAGTGCTTCCATCTGAACTCGGAATGAGATACGATGACAGCTGTAGGAACAAAGAGGACTGTTCATAGACAGTCCATGTTAAAGGCCAATTTTAATAACCCTATAGTATTTTTCTTCCTGATGTTTTATTTGTGCTGTGCTGGTCCTTAGTCGTAGCTCTGCTGACGTCGCCGCAAGTCCTTTTATAAATGTTTAATATACAGTATATGTTTGTGCATCGCTCTAATGAGAGTTGTAACCAAAATATTTAATGCTACTTCTTTTTGCACTTAAAAAAAAAAAAAAAGACACAAACACTGTATTATTATTTTTTCTTTTATATTGTGTAATAAAAGACATTAGAGAAGCAAGCTACTGTTTTGTTATACAGAACATACACGTACCGGTTTTATAATATAATTACATGTCTTCATGTTCATGGATCTTATCCATCAGGCCACGTTTTTCACATTCATAATGCTGCCTGCGTCCCTCATGCCCTGCATTCAAGCTATTTTGGGCCGTTACTCTGTATTACATTTTTAATATTCGTCAGTCCGTCATCATGTGACATATCAATTGGTGTTCAACCTCGTCAGACAACACAATCCCACAATTTTCCTCTGTTCTCTCAAACCTGTCACAAAAGGGGTCACAAAAAAAACTACTGCACCAGGGTTCACAATTTCTGAAATGGGACCCACATTAGTATATTCAGTATCAGCTGAGGATGAGAGTTGACCCCATTCTGAGGACGAGCCCATGAGAAAGGAGAGTGTATTAATGGGGGGGGAGACAAAATGTATTTCAAAAGTGTATTTCAACAATTCAGTCCTCTAACAAGATGGAGATGGACATTATGAATGCCCCAGATACAGCGTCAACAGATCTGGGTTAAAGGATATGCTTTACTTTTTTTTTTTTTTTTATTTAATCAAAATATGAAGCTGATGACCTGCAGAGTTGCAGCTTCAAATGTCCCAGACCAAGACAATGAACACGACGTGACTTTAATTAGTGAGTGAGCTATTCAGGATGATTTTCAGCTAAGTGATACCAGTACATGTACAGCCAGGACACCACTGGATGCCACTCTTTTTTTCACCCTAACTGTGGGATAATAGTGCAATACTGCATACACTCTCCTTTTCAATGGGGAACTCTTCTTTTTTCCCTTCATATTCATGCATCAGTGCTATGATGGTGTACTATTTCATACACTAGTATTAAACACATATATATATGTGTGTGTGTGTGTGTGTGTGTGTGTGTGTGTGTGTGTGGATTATATATATATGAGAGAGAGAGAGCATATGAACTAAGCAATACAAATAGCATTAGCCTGTACATTTGTAGAATTACTTGTAAACATGATGACTATACGTGGTTAAACAGGAAGTGATAATGGGCAGCAGTTTGTCTTTAACTGGTGATGTTTGCCGTCAAAAGCTGCCGGTTTTGAAAATGTCTCTTTTATATACAGTACAGGCCAAAAGTTTGACCTTCTCATTCAATGTGTTTTCTTTATTTTCATGACCATTTACCCTGGTAGATTCTCACTAAACTATGAATGAACACATGTGGAGTTATGTACTTAACAAAAAAGTGGAGACCTGACCTCCACAGTCACCGGACCTGAACCCAGTCCAGATGGTTTGGGGTGAGCTGGACCGCAGAGTGAAGGTAAAGGGGCCAACAAGTGCTAAACACCTCTGGGAACTCCTTCAAGGCTGTTGGAAAACCATTTCAGATGATGACATCTTGGAGCCCATCGAGAGAATGCCAAGAGTGTTCAAAGCAGTAATCAGAGCAAAGAAACTAGAATATAAAACATGTTTTCAGTTATTTCACCTTTTTTTGTTAAGTACGGAACTCCACATGTGTTCATTCATAGTTTTGATGCCTTCAGTGAGAATCTATGTAAATTGTCATGAAAATAAAGAAAACACACTGAATCAGAAGGTGTGTCCAAACTTTTGGCCTGTACTGTATATCTATGCACACACACGCATGCACAGGCACACACACACACAAAAAAAAAAATCACTTTTCCTTCTTGGTAAGAGTGCAAATGCAGTAAAACTGTAATGTAGTAACAAAGTTACATGTTTGTGTGTGTGTGTGTGTGTGTGTGTGTGTATATATATATATAATTATTCTTTTATAAATTATAAAAAGATGCATAATGTTAGACACAGTTATAATAATTCTGGCTGTAATATGCCATCAAGTTGCATATAAAAAGTGGTACATTTCCACGCACTATTCAACAAGTCTTTTCTATTCTTCCAAACTTTGGTTTGATCCTTGGTAAATGAGAAATATTTTTAAATTATTACAATCAAAAAGGCACTGAATATTCACTCTTCACAACAACAAAAAAAGGATGCACAGAATTCCCTTTTTTTAAATGTCAACGTGTGGCGGTAAGAAAAATAGTGTTGTGTATTTCTGGAGATGACATTTAAAAAAAAAAAATGGCCTTAATGAAACCTTCTATATCATAACTCAACCACTGCACTTTACATAACATCTTGGTCCAGTTTTTGAGGCCCGCTGTGTGTTTTTTTTTTAAAGTGACTCTAGCACGCAAGGTTAATATTAGTCAGATCTTCACAATCTTTACTACACTCTCCTACACCTGGAGCACCGCTGTTGCTCCGCAGAACAGAAATGACGTTAAGCTTACAGGCTGTACTCCTGGCTGAACGCTTCTGCACCCTTCCTGTGTCGGGGTGAGGTGGACATCTTGGTTGGGGAGGGAGAGGCGGTGCCGGAGGACTCGCTCCCCCCAGTCTCAGAGCCCGGGGGAAGGGAGGCCAGCTGAGGCACTGGCGGCGCTTTCTTCTTACCCAAAAATCCGCCCTCAAAAGCACCCCGTCTCCGGCCCTCCGACCGACTCTCGGGCGACTCCTCCTCCACGTGGACCTTCCTTCGCACGTCAGGGCTGTCGGGCGGGTGCCTGGGTGACTCAGGGTGGCCTTCTGGGATCCTGCTGGCCCAGAGCTCCATGGTCTGTTTCCTCCGGTCTGCCTCCTCACCGCTGCCGTCACACGTGGAGTTGTGGGACTCGTCTGTCTGTCCATTGGACTCTAGGAGGCTCTTACCCAAGCTGAAGCTCTGGAAGTCTCGGTAGCTGTGGAAGCTCTCGGTTCGGCGCGCACGGGCCAGCAGGGGACTTTCTCTGTAGGGACGCAGGGAACCGTAGGTGGCCGTCTCTGAGATGGGCTCATTGGCCTGCAGCTGGAGGCTGTCATACACACATGAAACACACACATGTTGCAACAGTGCGAGAGAATTCTTACTGCCGTGGCTTGAAAGCCGTGAATCTGAGCAAATTTAGAAGAGAAAAATCACTCCATGTGAGTGCAGATACAGAAACATATTATATTATTGTTCCTAATAATGAAGGAAGAAACAAAGCCACTGATCGACAATCTTTCTGTTTAAAAATGTTCCACATTCCCAACTGACCTGGAGCAGGACTCTCTAAGTTGGCCTGGCTGCAGAACCGAGGGGGCGGGGCTGATGTTGGGCGTGGCACAGCGGGATGTGCTGAGGTCACACTGATCCAGAAGCTTCAGCAGCTCTTCCTCTGTGGGACCACCCACCTCTGAAAGAGAACACAGAAGTTACGAAGAGCAGCTTGATATAAAGAATTCTGAAGCATTTCATATTTTCCATGATGCTTTTAGATTCAGTACCAGAATCCTCTACATATTGTGTATATTTTTGAGCATTCGCATATTGTGACTTTGCACACAGTTATATGGTGAGCTTTGGTGATTCTTTGGAGCTCGTCCAGCGCTACCAGCTCACCCAGCACACATGCAGGTGTCCAGTGGTTTCAAAAGACTCTGTAGAAGGCCGACCAGTACCCAGCAAGACCTACTAATTGTGGAAGAGCCTAAGACAATGGGGAAGGCTTAGGATGCCCTTGGTAATCCAGCCACAACTGTAGCTTGTTGAACAATGCACAACTGTTGGACAGTTCTAGGTAGCTTATGAATATTTGTGGCCATTTGTAACCAGCAAACTATTTAAGATGTTATGATGACAACTTGTAGGTTCACTAAGCACAAACCTATTTTCTTTTGTGTCAGAATTCATATTTGTACACATGGGCAATAAAGGCATGTGTGGCCAATTACTTTTTTTGGCCACACCTTAAGAATATTGACCCCCAACAAGGGACTGTTTGGAGATGTTTGGAAATATTGGGAAATGCCCATTGTGGGATGTACCTATGGTAATTAACATTGTATTTAAGGGCAACCACAACTTCTGAATTTCTTAAAGAGCCTCTGGTCTTTTTTCTAGAGAAGATTTTGACACTCAAAATTCTCCATGACACACTCACAAAGTCATTATATATCTAGACTGTTGTCACTGTTCTGCTGAGCAGCATGGCCGTGTGCTTGAATGGCGACCTGGTTAATCACGGCTCCTCACCAGACTCACGCTTGGCTTTGTCCTCGCTCTTGTTCACCATGTCCATGGCAGTCGTCAGGTCCCACATCTGGATGCTGCCGTTGGCGTGGCCGGTGAACAGGTAGCGGCGCGGGCGCGAGCCCATGCGGCTGGAGCCCTCGCACTCACGCACCGTAAAGCAGGTGATGGTGGTGCCATCCACAGCCAGCACACCGCAGATCCTGCAGCAGAGCAATACGTGCCTATCATCCATATAGAAAACCACCACCGATTCGCATCAGTATTGGCTGTTGCAGGACCAGGTGACGACTGCGTACCGTTTACCGGTTGAAGAGAGACGGACAAAGAGCTTGTTGGTAATTGGGATGACTTTCTGAATAAAAACTTGCTGGTCGTCTCTCTCACCAAACGGCCCTGTGCAGAAAATATTATTAATAACAGCCAATAAATTTCAAACGTGATGTCCTCAATGTTACACATATAACCATCAATCACCTTCAATCCTATTCTAAGCAATTAGGACACTTTTACGTGAACTCCCTCCCAGTCTCCCTCTCACCAATGTCGTTGCCGGAAGAGTAGCTGCTGTGGCTTTCTGCCTCCTCCAGGGAGAGGATCTTAAAGGAGGCCAGAGGGGTGGAGCCAGGCTGAGTGGAGATCATTCCTCTGAAGCGCGTCACCGTCCACGTGCGCACATGATTGTTGTCAGCGCACACTGCCAAGGCAAAAGCAGCACGTCTAGATTAAACTAGATTTATCAGTCAGTCAAGCTGCCAAAAAAATGTCTTTCCAGAGATTATAAGAGGAAATAGTAATTGGGGAGGTTGTTTTTTTTTGGACTGCGGAATGGAGACACATACCAGACACCAGGTGTTTCTCGGAGAGCATGATCTTGGTGACAGGACTGCGGTGGACGGTGAAGGTCTGGAACAGCTGGGGTCCCGAGCCTACCGTCTCTGGGTGCTGCACAATCACCCGCACTGCGCCCGAACTGGTCCCATAGGCGATCTCAATCCAGTTCCCACTCACACCTACTTCACCACATTTATAGAGAGCCACCATCAGGTTATACACACACTGCCATGTTACTACACGTAACATTCACTTTGTAGGAATAGTGTGGCGGACAAACGTATCGCTGTGATCCAGAGTGGCTTATACTCCTAAAAATATCCTGCACCATGACCTCTGTGCCCTCAGAGGATTGTGAGTAATATCTGTATTAACACGTGACACTGAGGTCTTTTTTGGCTTCTGCCGTTTCAGTCGGGATGTTACCAACTAAGCTGCTACTACCACCACCTACTACCACCCAAACCACAGTCAGAGGTGGGCGGGTCTTTACACAAACACGCAAGTGCAGGCGACATGGCAATGGAGAGTTCAAGAGTAGCGTTCTTACAGTGAAAATACAGACTTTACTTTACTTTTCCCTTGTTGAAATCAGAGGTAAGAATGTTACATTTAAATTATGCCCTGTTGGTAACAAGCAATTCAAAATTACATTTACATTTACAGCATTTATCAGACGCCCTTATCCAGAGCGACTTACAATCAGTAGTTACAGGGACAGTCTCCCAGGAGCAACTTAGGGTTAAGTGTCTTACTCAGGGACACAATGGTAGTAAGTGGGATTCGAACCCGGGTCTTCTGGTTCATAGGCGAGTGTGTTACCCACTAGGCTACTACCACCCCACCAAAATCTGGTGAAGCTCCTCCCATCGTCTCATGCTTCATCAAAACTAATGGTCAAGAATGTGAAAGATGATTACATTTACAGCATTTATCAGACGCCCTTATCCAGAGCGACTTACAATCAGTAGTTACAGGGACAGTCCCCCTGGAGCAACTTAGGGTTAAGTGTCTTGCTCAGGGACACAATGGTAGTAAGCGGGATTTGAACCTGGGTCTTCTGGTTAATATGCGAGTGTGTTACCCACTAGGCTACTACCACCCTAGCAGGCAAACCCAGATGGGGCTAATAAAGGAGGAGATGGAGCCACGCCATTACAGAGGATATTGATGTTAAAAACCTTCAGCATAATTAACCATGGTTAGAGTTCCTGGGTGAAGGTTTGCCAACACTGGTCGTGTGCAACAGCACCACGTACACCCCATAATAAGCTCTACCAAAGCACAGGAGCAGAGGCCAGAATCAGTGTCGAGCTGGGGGGTCACTCACTGGTCTTGGGCGTGAGGTAGACACTGAGGGCGGTGATGGCATCATTGGACGGGTCGTGGTACAGCTCCGTCACCAGCAGGTCATTGTCCTTCATTCTCAGAGGGAACTTCTGCATATCTGATGGCAGCGACACAAGAGTGTAACTCTGACGACAACTGTGACGCAGGTAAGAGATATAAACGCTGATGTAACATACAAAATACGTCAGGCTGTTATAAGGGCATTTAAAGAATGTTTTTTTTGGGGGGGTACCCTGCAGGTAAATCACCTATGTAGTAAATGGAGCCATTGTTGCAGCCCAGCAGCAGGAAGGAGCCGGCCGTGTCACAGCTGGTGATGGGCACCACGTCCTGAACCTGACGAAGGACAGAACAACATTTATATTTATGGCCTTTAACAGAGTAACTGCAATCAATAGTGACAGGGACAGTCCCCCGGGAGACACTCAGGGTTAAGGGTCTTGCTCGGAAACACAATGGTGGTAAGTGGGGTTTGAACCCGAACATATAAGAGTGTCTTGCCCACTAGGCCACTACCACCCCATACACTCGGCCATTTCTAAAATCCCCCAGACAGGACCAAGCCTGACACAGAATTACTCAGTAATGTCATAAAAAAAAAAATTAAAAAAAAAAAAAAACACGTACCTGCCAGTGTTGGGTGACGGCGTTCCACACCCCAACTTTCCCTGTGTGACTGGTGGCCACCAGCTGACTCCCAATGAAGAACAGAGAGTCGACGGGCACGCCGAGGCCAAACACGCCTGAACAAACCACGGAAAACGTGAACGCTCACAAGCATTTCATGATGCTGCCATTCTATTTCTATGGCAGCAAATCCATGGCTATTATTGGTTGAATTTCAACACACGTTCTTCGACAAGATGTTTCTAGACACCTCAGATCAGAGCAAGACTAAACCCACCTATTTCACTTCCGCTGCCCCCATCCTGGATGCTCCACAGTATGATGCTGCTCCCTGAAGCAGCAGCCACCATCTTGTCCTTGTCCCCATGTGGCCCACCCACTACCTTCGCATTCAGAGCCACGCGCTCAATAGCCCAGTCCAGGTAAGGGCTGGAGAAGACCTGCTGCCAGCCAGAAGACTCCTTGATCCTGACGCAGATGTTGACACAGACGAACGTGCTTTTAATGCGTCAAGAGCGAGAGACAAGTTCAATTCAATTTCGGGGTCAGTGCAACGTTTACCTGTAACAGATGACGAAATGTGCGTAAGCAGCCACGATCCAGTTGTGGTGACCGGCAACAATGAGCACCTTACGGGGGTCAACATGCGACCCTGCTTAAACATCAACAGACATACACTTTCACTAATCCCATGTCAAATATGTCTAAAGCACGCAGACACTTATTGGCAGAAGATGAGTTTTATGTTTATTCTAAATTATATTTAAAATGGGCGGAGCCAGTTCTCACACACCCTGCTTCCGCATTCCCCCTCTGCCGGTACATTTCCTACACTGTTAATATTCCTTCTTCTCGGGGTTTATCAGCAGGCATCACAAATGTGACCTCTGACCTCTGAGGCAGATGTCACAGAACCACGCCCACTGCCAAGATCAGCATGCAGATTATCCAGCATTCCGAATGAGACTTTACTGAACGCGCCCCCATTCTCTACATCTTGTGCATGCCTTATCTCACTGGGGTGAGAGCAAAATGTGGAACAGAAGAAGATCTGGACTCATTCGTCCCGCCCATCATCTTCCTCACGTGACTTTCGTAACGCAGCTGTGTGACCATGCACAGTGGACCACTCTTCGCCACATAAAAGGCCTTTAAAGACGACCCTCCCCCTTCAGCCCGCCTCCCACAATGCCTCATGCCTGCCGAGTGGCTGAGTCCAGACCGCAGATGCATTTTTTTTTTAATCTGGCATATTATCTCACTACAGCTTGCATGACTCCACAGGTACCTTCCATCTCTAGCTGACCTCCTTCAGCTCCAGAGGGTCCTGGGAAAGCCGCATATGGGCAGGTTCTAGGGAAGCCCCCCTCAGCCCCACCGGGACCGGGCCGCTCCTCCTCCGCGGTGGATTTACGCAGTGGGACGACTGCAGAAAAGGAAAATAACAAGCGGGTGGACACGTGAGATCATGAGATAAAGCCTGCAAGTGAAGACTCACGATGAGGTTTACCTGGAGGAGGGAGGTAACCGTGGAACAAGACGCTGCCGCATGACGAGCGATCCAGCTCCTCACAAAGCAGGAGCCGCCGCACTGAGTCAAGTGGGGAGACAAATATACTCAGAATTAAAATGGGGCCAAAACGTCACATGATGTTGCTTTGATTGCAGACCTCACGGACGTACCCAGTGGCGTAATCCCATAAAACTCCGCTTCGTGCCGCAGGACATTAATGTTAACCCCCCTGCAACGAGACATCAAAGCTTAATTAACCCCATTACCACGACTGAAATCGAACGATTTACAAGGTACAGTGGGAATTCAGACAAGTACTCAACCGCAGGTCTAATTCTTTAGTCCGAAGGAAGTTCAAAATGGGTGCAAATGCAGTCGGGTCCCTATCGATAAATATCTGAAAGAAGTAATATATATTGTTAGGTGATTAACAAGTTAGGCGATTTGGATTAACAAATCCAAAAATGGAATTTCGCACTCACGGCTCCAGTTTCGTCTCTCAGAGTTGAGATTCTCCCACTCAGCAAACTGCAGAAAGACAGGAAGTTGTTGCATAAAGATTACCGCGCAGAGCGTGGATTCGGCGTCAAATTCATTACCGGCTGACCTTGAGAAGAAAGAGTCGGGGATCCACATGAGGGTCTGTCTTGAGGTGCTAAACCTGTAAGAGTGCAATGAGGATCAATATTATCAATTTACCCAATAGTTGAGTGTTGGCGAAAAAGCGCTCTTATATGACAACATTGGGCACGTACTAGTAACACCTGTACACCCGTCACCCCGACTGAGTAAAATATCATCCTGTAGCATTAGTCAGTGGTGCAGAATGAAAATGTACGTTATCTGTACACGGTGTTGCACAAATATACCACCATAACCACATATTTCAGTATCAGCCGTACGATGCCACCGTCTGCCACCGCTTGTTTGTTCTCTCCGAGACACTGAATCAAGCGCGCCGACCACCGGCAGACTCCAGCCACGAGGGCAGCCGATAAATCCTGGTTCCTGACAACTGCTAAAGGAGGACTTAGTATGAAACGGACCAGACGGTCACCACAGCCACCGCCACCGTAACAACTACAGCTTCAGGGATCTTCAAATGGACCAGTAGCATCATAATGGGCATAATGTACACCATGACACTGGACTACAGTTTGGACTTCTCCACCTCTACAACTGTAGGACTTTTCTCTTACTGGACAAACCATCTCCAGCCCTGCACTGACATCACATGCAGGATCACTCTACCCTGGAAGGGCATCCCTCTCTGTATCACTCCTCCCAAGGTTTCTTCCTTTCTTTTTTCTCTCTCCTAGAGTTTTTTGTGAGCTGAAGGGTCAAGTTTGGGGGTGTCAACTGTAGGATCTGTCGAAGCCCATTGAGACATCCTGTATGTGATTATAGGCTATATAAGAAATAAAGGTTGTTGTTGTTGTTCTAGTCGACAGGATATTATAAAGGACACTAAGCCAGCACGAGTTGTTTAATGTGGACCAAACGCGTGACATCGCGTCTCTGTGTCACTAACACCACGCTGGAGCGCCGCGTCCCTGCCCGCCCCACGCGTGGCGAGTCGCGGGTGGGTGTTCACCTGGTCCCGCCGACGTTCAGCTGGACGATCTCTCCCGCGGCGGGCGCGACGCTGCTGCAGATCCCGGCCATGTTGACTCTGGCACCCAGGCCCCCCGCTCGCTCCCCGGTCCCACGGTGTCCAGCTTCTCCGGACGCGCCTTCAGATCCGCTCCCCGTCCCTCGCCCCTCCTTCGCCGTCCCGCGTCTCCATCTGCTGCTGCGCCGCGATGCTGTGGTAACGGGCGGCCGGGCGGGCGTGTTTTTTTCCACGCTGACGGCGAGTTGTCGCCGCGCTGCTCCGCTGCTCCTCCGCGGGCGCCTGCTGGGATCTTGAAAGGCCCCTTTGTGGCGGGTGGAGGCGCTCAGAAGAGTCCAGCGGGGCTGGAGCCAATCAAACACGGCCGGGCGTAGGCAGCAGCCAATCAAACAGCGCTGGACTCAGGGGCGGCCAATCAAACTGCGCCGTTTCGCGTTGCGGCTCCGCCCCCCTTTGCGTTGTCATAAACGTGATCTGTAGGCTGCTTGAATCCTGTTGAGTATTATACTAACATGGATAATATAATAAATACTGCATAACAATTATCATATTACGATGTTGCAATGATTTGGGGAAAAATGCATTGTAAAAAGTTTAGTTATAATAAGCAAATAAGCAAAATAACCTGACGACGGTAAAACGCGCTGTCATTATTGTGATAAAGTTATAATGCGTGCATTTGTGAAAATCCTGATTGATCTTATCTGTTCCTGGTCGGACTATGTTGTGTGGACGGGGCAGGAGGTCGGATGCTCATGTCTGCACGATTATCTAACACTCTTTCTCGTGGTGTGGTGGAATATAACGTGGACTCGTTCAGTCAGAGACGGTTTCGCAACATGCGCCGTGTCTCCTCTCCCACATCATCCTCCTTTTTACAACACAAAAGGCACAATATTTAACCAAACCTGAATATCTAGCGAAGTACAGTTCAACTGAACATTTCACCATCACGTACATCTGTCTGCCATAATCTGGCAGATCCTGCTTTTTTGCTAATGAGAGTCACAGTCATCCTTTTGATAAATTATTTTATTGCATTAGCATGCTTTTCGGCTTGTTTTTATTTTTATGCAATTGGTTATGTTCGCCGCTAGAGGGCGTCCGCGTGTTAAAACTCGAGGCCAACGGGCTGGTGTACCAACCTACAAGATCATTAATAGTGTTGGTGTGGAGGGTTGTGTGAGTGGTTTTTTTTATTAAAAAAAGGTTCTTTTATTAAATTTTAAATGACATAGGAAATTCACAGGTGAACATTTTCAGCATTAATGGAAAGTCAAGCTTTTGAGGGAAAAAGCCCCCCACACATGAAATAAACAGTCAAATAAAATAGTAATAATAAATATACGTTAAAATAAAATAACTACAAAATACCCCTCATAAAGACACCTAACACACATTATGTATAGCAACAGTCAAGCCAAATGATACAAGATTGTACCAGATTGCAAATGTCATTTTCCACAAAGGCTATAAAAATAAATAAATAAACAGTTATTCAGGAATGGTTACAAACCCCAACTTTTGAACATATGCAAAAAAAATGACCCCAAATCTCACTGAACTTATTTAATAAACCATTGAGAACAGTGCTGTCACAGCTACTGCTTCAACTTGACCCGCAACACAAATTGAAACTGAACGAAATGCCTGCAGCTAATAGTCATGTAAAGAAAGGCCAGACCAAGGCAGTGGTGGCCTAGCGGATCAGGAAGCGGCCCCGTAATCAGAAGGTTGCCTGATCCACCAAGGTGCCACTGAGCAAAGCACCGTCCCCACACACTTCTCCCCGGGCGCCTGTCATGGCTGCCCACTGATCACCAAGGGTGATGGTTAAAAGCAGAGGACACACTTTGTTGTGCACACAGTGTGCTGTGCTGCAGTGTTTCACAATGACAATCACTTCACTTTCACTTTCACTTTCGGGTGGGATCAACACCCTCATCGATCTAGGAAAGCCTGACCCTTAGTAAAATGTGTGAGGTGCAGAATTTTACACTGAATCAAGCTAAGATAGATGAAGATATATCTTATCTTAGCACAGACAGAAGAAGAATGAACATGCCATAAAATAACATCCCATTCCTCCTCTGAAACGACCTCAACCAAATCCCCCCTCCCACTGAGCTTAAACATTATCTAGACACGTTGGACGAACCAAGGGAACGAGATTATACAGACGGGAAATCAGGCCTCCTGGGGTCAGGAAGGAGTCTAGTGAGTCTCTCTGCTTGTAATTAGGTATAGAATATAACTACTGCTCAAACGAGCACGTTCCGCCTCCAGTGGAACGCCTCCGTTTCCTTAATGCTGTTCACCCTATGATGACCTCGGCCTGGTGGGACTTCCTCCAGGATAAACACCAGCCCTGGGAGATCAGATCACCTCATCTAGGTGACACTCAAGTCCCTGAATTATGCAGTCTTTGTCACGCCGCCACCGGTTATCAGCAAATGTGCGAATGTTGTGTCGTGCGTATATCGCGTGTCTTTTGATCAGGTCGGGTCTGTGCTGGGCTCCTCCTCTCTCTGTTGTGCAGGCCCAGCAGGACTTTGCACATCCAGTCACGCCCCTGGTCGTTCGGGACTCCCTGGCCGGGATCCGCATTACTGCCGAGGCAACTGGACGACCATTCCTCAAATGGCGACGCGGCGGAGGGCCTCTAGGTTTACCGCGGTGAAAGAAGGCGATGCCGGTCATGGAAGCATGGCTTTTCCTCTTATCGCTTATGGTTACCAAGTGTAAGGAATACGAGCGACAGCTGCTCTCGGCCCATGAAACAGAAGCGTGCGCACACTCATCTGCACGCACAGATACAGGTTTTCACACACTGTATGTTAACCTTTTCTGAGTGTGTTTGCAATGACCCTTATGCAGTCAATGTCGGTTTTTAAACAAACTAACACACACTGGGTGGGTTTGCATTTCCGTTACTTTAGAAACATTCAGGATGCATGATATTCCAGGAGGAGCGTAGAGAACCTGGTGGTGGATTAAGGAGAAATGCGTTTATTTCAGTCTAGTTTTTTTGACAGCTTCTTTTTCCTAAAAATTCATTTATTATCAATTTGGCAAACACGGCTCATGTGTTTTTAGCTCTGCGATGTGTTGAAAATGTCTTATTTACTGGTCCCTCATGCAAACAACTGAAGCCTAGCGGGTAACACACTCGCCTGTGAACCAGAAGACCCAGGTTCAAATCCCACTTACTACCATTGTGTCCCTGAGCAAGACACTTAACCCTGAGTGTCTCCAGGGGGGGACTGTCCCTGTAACTACTGATTATAAGTCGCTCTGGATAAGGGCGTCTGATAAATGCTGCAAATGTAAAGTTCCATTAGCAAGTATGACTTCCGGCTTCCGGCCCGCAGGTGAGTCGTGACGTCACATGGGCGTGGCCGAGCGGAAGCAGCGCGGTGTCTGTGGATGTTGTTCGGCCGCGTCGCTAAAAACAACAAGAACAAGAACAAGAACAAGAACAAGAACAAGGCGACGCGGGAGAAGGACGGACAGGACGGACGGGACCGGTGAAGTGCGGCCATGTGCGGCTTCGGTGAGCAGAAGAGCCCGAAAAGGCGCCTTCATGTGCGGCGGCTGCGCGACGCATGCGGCCCAAATGGAAGCCGAGCGTTGGAGTACGAACGCAACGATTACTCGGAAAATACGGCGGTCCTGCGCCAGAATGAACCTGTGTGACGAGAGGACCAAAAGGAATTAAAGATGAAATAATAAGTTCGCCGACCTGACACGATCACGATCATAAAATCTTTCATTTCCGCAATTAAAAAGTACATTCAATTAAAAATAACGATACACAGGCTTTATAGACGTGCAATAATAGCGCCGTCCTCTATTTGTTTAGTCGTTTTGCTTTATGTCTTGTCTTTCATTTATATAACGTTGAAACAACCTTTAGTCGACCGAGGTGCTGTACAGGTAATAACTCAAGCAAACCCGTCCCCTGTGTATAGAAAAGTTAAGTGACTGTCATTGTGAAACATTGCAGCACAGCACACAGTGAAATGTGTCCTCTGTATTTAACCATCACCCTTGGTGAGCAGTGGGCGGCCTTGACGTACTCACGTACCCTCAGTGGCACCTTGGCAGATCGGGAATCGAACCGGCAACCTTCTGATTTCGCTTTCGCTTCCTTAACCGCTAGGCCACCACTGCCCCCGTGTTTTTCGGCCTGGACCGCGGAACGTGTAAAGACACCGGCATTGTCTCCCCAGTCCACGCCGCAGCGTTCTCCTGCAGAGACGTTCAAACGCGAAAACGGCAGCGTTCTTGTAATTATTGTGCAAAACTCATTTCACGGGTAAACAAAAATGTGTACGAAGTGCGTACGGAGTGCGGAGTCACTGCAGCGTTTTGTCGTGCCTTTAACAGACAGGCAGAAAGGGCCGGGCCGGCTGATGAAGAAGGGGATCACGCTCATCCTGGTGGGCCACATCAACTTCATCTTGGGGGCGATCGTGCACGGCAGCATTTTACGTCACATCTCCAAACCCAACCGAGAAATAACGACGGAGTACACCGCCACCAACATCATTTCCGTGACTTCTGGGCTGCTGGTGAGGAGAACCCACGAAAGACGGCCGGTGGGGCTGTGAATAGCGCGTCCTGATTTTAACAAAAACTTGTCTACTGCGTTCTTCCAGAGCATCGTATCAGGAATCGTGGCGATACTGGTGTCTAGAAATCTGTCCGTCCAGAAGTTGGTATGTCGTCCTGTTCCTTTTTCCTTTGTCAAGTGAAGTGAAAGTGATCAGTTGTCAGATGTGATTCACCGCAGCACGGCACACGGTGACACGGTGAAACGTGTCCGCTGCTTTTAACCATCACCCTCGGTGAGCAGTGGGCGGCCGTGACAGGCGCCCGGGGAGCAGCGTGTGGGGACGGTGCTTTGCTCAGTTCGGGATTTGAACCCGCAACCTCGTCTGTTTCCACCCCAGTGACTTGTACGTGAGTGAAGGAGCTCATACACGGGTATTTTCTTTGCTCGCGCAGCACATCTGCCTGCTGATCAGCTCCTTCCTGAACGCCCTGCTGTCAGCGGCCTGCGCCGTGGGGCTGCTCCTGGCCATCAGCCTCACCATTGCGGCTGACGGAGACGTGCTGATGAAGGGCTGCAACTCCACCGGGGTGCCCATCAGCGCCCGCTCCCCCGTCTCCGTCGACTGCCCGTTTGACAGCACGCGCATCTTCGTAAGTCAGGAGCTCGAGCTGACGGGACTGAAGCGCTGTGGAGATATTCTAGAACTTTCCTGGGCTCTGAATGAGTTCTGTGTGCTGCGTCCTTTGGCAGGACACCACCCTTGCTCTGTGGTTCCCCTGTGTGCTGCTGGCGTCTGTGGAGGCCGGACTGTCCATCTGGTGTTTTTTAGTGGGACTCACTCTCAGAGGCATCGGGCCGTACGCCGAAACATACGTTCGAGAGCAGGTAAGATCTGTTCGTATTTCCACGAAGCGACGTTACTGCCAAAAATCTTCAAATCTGTGTTTGGCAGTTAGAGGAAGGAGAGGGTCTGGCCACAAGGAGGAAACGAGGCTCGGACTTCTCTCTTCAAGGAGAACATGCGTAGTGAGCGAGGAGCGTCAGGTGGGCGTCGATCCCATTGTTCGGGTGAGAGGAACACATACTATCAATAATAATATCTGATTAAACTTTATTGGCTCATTCTTGCTTTATATTTGAACCCTAATACTATTATTCTTTATTTAGACTGTTGTTGTCTTCAGAAAAGGATGAAGACTGTCTGCGCTGTCCGGACTCAACCTGCCGTTCATTTCATTAATTTTTTTTAAAGATATTATCTAACCTTGTGCTTTTTTTTAATGCTAGACCTGCTTAGGAAAGTTTGCTTTGCAGTACAGTGCCAAAACCCTTCAGGAACGCTATTGTACATGAACACAGATTCAAAGTTGTGGCGTGATTACATTTCATTTCGGAACAAAAGTATTATTTATGCATCCAAACCTTTTCAAGCTACCTAAGCACAAGCCAATACCTTCTTTGTATTTTTTTTAATGAATCTCCATGACGTTCGTTTCATTTTATTAATGTGGAATTTATAGCAGCAATTCATCAGTGTAGCACAAAAATTGATTTAAAGGTTGTTTTAAAGACAATTAAACTCTCTCCAAACATTGTACATAAAATTTGATTTTGTAACCAGATAATGCTGATATATGTAATCAATTCTCAAAATCTCTAGTGTTATTATTTATTGTGCTTTTGAAGGATAATTGAAGGCAGCTTATTACAAGTGAATTGTTTCCAATGTTGTTTGTAAATGTTTTATAAAGAATGGTATAATCTGTTCCAAATTCTTTTTTATTATTATTTAATTATATTTTTGCAAGTGTTATAACACTAACTTAATCTTTCTTCTGGGAATGCCTGTATTTTTCCACACATTTGAAGTAACTATGCTTAGAGTGAGAATCCTCTTTCAGAAAAGGGTGATCAGTTTTCACAAATTATTTAGATGAGGGTCTGTCTGTTGGGCCGGGTAAACATGATACCATGCATGATGGTTCTCTGTTCTCTCTGCAAGTTAGACACTCCATCTGTTCTGTTTTTTTTATTGCAGTGATGGTTAAAATGGTTTCTGCTTTAATTGTCATTATGTCAACTTTTCTTTAAGGGTCTTCCAGCCTATTATTGTAAAATTATATATTTTCAACATACTTACAGTCTTACATTTCAGAATATGTGTTGTTGAGTATAATTTTACATTGAATAAATGAATCATCAAAATTTTAATAAATTCAGAAATAATTTGATCATTGCACAGGAATTAAATTTTTAATTGTTGGTGATGAAGTATGTAAGTATACATGCATGCAGATATTCCATCAATAACAGTCATTTACAGCTACCATTTACAACAGGAACAATGTGTAGACTGGAGTTTTCACCCCACTTGATTCTTTCATATCAAAAGTTCATATCAATCAACTTTATTGTCATCTCACAATATACAAAAACACATAGAGACGAGATTGCAAAGCTTGTTGATTCACAGTGTGCAAAAAGATGTATATATTTAGTATAATCAGTAGTAGTAATAATGATATGATAGTATGATGATAATAATAATCACAATTCCACATAACCCTAACATTAGTGTAAATATATAAATCTACAGTGCATTTTGTGGTTATAAATTGATCAGCTCATCCCATCGTCAGCGAGGGTGGGTGTAGATGGGAGGTGGGTGAAGATGGGTTGAGGTGGGTGTAGCAGGGTGGAAGGTGGCTGTAGGGGGTGGAAGGTAGATATAGCTGGGTGGTGGGTGTAGATGGAAGGTGGGTGTAGATGGGAGGTGAGTGTAGATGGTGTGTGTAGCGGGAGGTAGGTGTAGCGGCATGGGTGGTGGGTGTAGATGAGTGGAAGGTGGGTGTAGATGGAAGGTGGTTGTAGATGGGTGGAGGTGGGTGTAGTGGCGTTGTTGGGTGTAGCGGGTGGTAGGTGGGTGTAGATGGGTGGTGGGTGTAGCGGGGTGGAAGGTGGGTGTAGCTGGGTGTTGGGTGGATGGGTGTAGACGGGAGGTGGGTGTAGCGGTGTGTAAAGTGGGTGTAGCGGGGTGGTTGGGTGTAGATGGGTTGGTGTAGATGGAAGGTGGGTGTAGCCTGGTCGGAGGTGGGTATAGCAGGGTGGTGGGTGGAGTTGGGTGTAGTGGGGTGGTAGGTGGGTGTAGATGGAAGGTGGGTGTAGCTGGGTGGTGGGTGTAGCGGCGTAGTAGGGTGGGTGTAGATGGATGGTGGTGGGTGTAGTGGTGTGGGTGTAGATGGGAGGTGGGTGTAGATGGGCTGAGTTGGCTGTAGTGGCGTGGTTGCAGGTGGGTATAGATGGGTGGAGTTGGGTGTAAATGGGAGGTGGGTGTAGCTATGTGGTGGGTGTAGCAGTGTGGTTGGAGGTTGGTGTAGCTATGTGGTGGGTGTAGCAACGTGGTTGGAGGTGGGTGTAGCGGGGTGGTTGGAGGTCGGTGTAGCTGGGTGGTGGGTGTAAATGAGTGGTGGTGGGTTTAGCGGGGTGGTTGGTGGTGGGTGTAAATGGTTGGAGGTGGGTGTAGCGGTGTGGTTGGAGGTGGGTGTATATGGGAGGTGGGTGAAGACGGGTTGAGGTGGGTGTAGCAGGGTGGAAGGTGGGTGTAGGGGGTGGAAGGTAGATATAGCTGGGTGGTGGGTGTAGATGGAAGGTTGGTGTAGATGGGAGGGTGAGTGTAGATGGTGTGTGTAGTGGTGTAGTGGCGTGGGTGGTGGTGTAGATGAGTGGAAGGTGGTTGTAGATGGGTGGAGGTGGGTGTAGTGGCGTTGTTGGGTGTAGCGGGGTGGTAGGTGGGTGTAGATGGGTGGGTGGGTGTAGCGGGTGGAAGGTGGGTATAGCTGGGTGTTGGGTGGGTGGGTGTAGATGGGAGGTGGGTGTAGCGGTGTGGAAAGTGGGTGTAACGGGGTGGTTGGGTGTAGATGGGTTGGTGTAGTTGGAAGGTGGGTGTAGCCTGGTCGGAGGTGGGTGTAGCAGGGTGGTAAGTGGGTGTAGATGGTGGGTGGAGTTGGGTGTAGCGGGGTGGTAGGTGGGTGTAGATGGAAGGTGGGGTAGGTTGTAGGTGTAGATGGGGTGGGTGTAGCAGTG
>NC_041707.1:7441605-7532032 GCF_900700375.1 Denticeps clupeoides
ATAAACTTTCGTTTCCTCCAAGGGACACCAAAGGGATCAAATCAGTGACCACATGCTTTAAAAATACCAGCGGCTCTTTGTGGACGTCAGGCATCTTTACTGGTTCACATTTAATCATTTTGCCACTTGCGCTAACATCTCAGGTTTTCATTCAGCAAGCATGCGTCTGCATTAATGCGCATTCCACCATTTATGTGCTCCAAGCAGCTACTCAATTACCAATGTGCGCACAACATTAAAAAAAAAAGCAATATGCACTTTTATAGTTAGAATGTCTTGTTATGTAATGGAATACAAAAGCATTTTTCTTTTTTAAGTGCACCTAAAATTAGATCATAAAAATGGCTGTTCATGCAGGTTTTTGATACATGTTAGTAATATGATGGAATTATGAACTGCTAACACTTGTAAAATATGTGTAGAATTTGGAAATAGTTATTGGTGCATGCCGTTATGGTGTATGTTGCATCCTAATAGGCAGTGAATAGTGGTTTAGCTTTGAATGAGATGCTCCCTCAATCTGGTCTCTGGCAAATTTGGTTAATGCATGCAGCTACTTGCGTAGTATGACCGAGAAAAACTTCTGGTGTGAGTAAGTGTGCGGCTGGCCGCAGCTATGAGAACAGATCGAGAAGCGAAGCTAAACAAATCTGTCTGCATCCAGCCCCACTCGGCACTCAGGCTTTATAAATGGAACGGCTGCAGGGCAGGCCCTGCTCGGTATTGGTGTGACTCAGTCTGATCCGACAGATGTATAGCGGAGAGCAATCGTACGAATTATTAATTTGTTTTCGGAGTCTTCCTTCTTTGCCCCCCTCATCCTTCACATACGGAGACATTTCTTGAGTCACTGTCCTGATACAGTGAAACAGGCATTTGTGTCTCACTGTTTAGTCGTTCGATAGCTAGGTAATTGAAAATTATGATACACATAATTCAACGACCAGACATGTTCTGACTGTAACCAAGCAGGAATCAGAAAACAGGAAGAGATTGCCTGAAAAGTACAAAACGGGATTATTTAGTGGCCTTTCAAGTATCAAAGTTTAATTATTTAAAAGTAATTAAAACTCTAGCCTGACTTTGATAAGTCTCAATTGAAGGTTGTAGGCTGTAAGTCATAAGTGTAAGGGCAGTGGTGGCCTAGTGGTTAAGGATGTGGCCCCATAATCAGAAGGTTGCCGGTCTGCCAAGGTGCCAATGAGGTCACTGAGCAAAGCACCGTCCCCACGCACCGCTCCCCGGGCGCCTGTCATGGCTGCCCACTGCTCACTCAGGGTGAAGGGTTAAAAGCAGAGGCCAAATTTCACTGTGTGCACCGTGTGCTGTGCTGCTGTGTATCACATGTGACAATAACTACACTTTAAAAAATTTGGGTGAGTTTGAGTGGCAGGTGTAACTTCAGGAGCAGGAGTGGGAAACCCTGGTCTCAAGTGCAAGGTTGAAGTTCAAGTAATGGGCGTTTTGCGCTGAGATGAAGATGAGGTCCCAAGTGCAAGTCTGAATGAAGTGCATTTATTTAATGCATTTCACGGAAACAAGTACTTAACTCAAAAAGAGCAGGAATGGGACCACAAAACATCCACATCTAGGTTGAAAGCAAAAATTAACCATCCAAAGGTCAGGGTGATATGTGGTTAATTATGCCTTTTGTCCTAATTCATTTCTATACGTTTTATAAATTCCTGCAAGGGGACTTCATCGTTGTATCGAAAATTAGATTTTTAATGACTGAAAGAGAATTATGAAACCGTTCTAGTTTCCACAGGAAGCACTGCCTCGCTACATTAATAGCTCAGGCTGAATATTTTCCTGGGTTTATCATATTTGACTAATCGTCAAAAACATGAAGACAAACTTGCCCAGGAACGTTTTTTGGCTGCGTGGATCAACGCAGGCGGAGTGGAAAGGGGTTGGGGAAAGACTGGATTCTGGTTGTGAGTGAGGGCCCAGGAGCAGATATGAAATGAATTATTTCCTCAGCTCCAAATCAGGCCAGTATTTCACGCGAGCAGCTGAAAGGTTTTCTTGCAGGGGATTAATACGCTCGGAGTTTCCTCAGGGCTGTGAAGACGGATTGCAGGATGTGTCCTGAAATAAATCTGGTCTCCCAGATCAAGACCAGAGAACAGTCTTAATGTAACATGTGCATGCAAGGAGATAAAAGCAATAAACCATAATATAAACTGATTATAATAATAACAGTACACACGGTCACAGTTGAGGTTTTGAATTATTGGTTTTAGAAAAATTATGATGCAGAAAAAAAATACCAGTATGTAATAAATAATAATACAGTTCATTTCATATTTTTAATCTAGGGTGGGAGTGCAATATTATGATGTGCTGCAGTCGTAGACATGAGGTTGATGTTCCATCATATCACATGACCTCAAGTATGTCGTTGCATCTTTATCGGCCACGTTTAATATCTACTCATTACTATTCATCCACATGATGGCAAAGTCCTTGTCTTGACATTTTGACACGGAGTTTAATAGTTGTAAAATAACAAATGACTATTTCACTACAGATTTGAATGTTTTATGAAATTCCCATGGATGTGCATGGTCTTAACGTGAATACAGTGAAAACCTCAAGAAATATTTGGTTCCTGGTCAGTGTGAATATTCCCTTGGTATTCTTCCCTCCTGACTCAAATGAGCACCTACAGAGTAACCAAAAATGTCCCTCTGGCTGAGGCACCCGGCTTAAATGGTCGAAACCACTATCTTCGGCTATTGTTCCCCAGAACCACCATCCACAACAGGCGACAGATGGGAGCAACTACGGCTGGACAAACAGTTCATTTGCTGAAAGTTTATGTGCATTTAGGGGAAACAGAGGATTTAATTGTTCCTTTATGAGGCAAAAAGTGACAACCCAGCATTTCAGTGTTGTCACTTTTTGGCAGCCCTTTTACTATTTTACTGCTATAAACATGCACAGAAAGGAAGATGTGTAAATAAGAATGATGTCTCTCAATGAAATAAATGCTGATTTCATAAATGGACGGATAGTAACTGGACGTGGTGGGCTTTGTTTGCTGGATTATTATCAGTTAATTATATTCTATTTAATTTATTGACTTATTTAGGAGGCAGGGTTGTGGAGTGTTGGAAGAATCACAGATTTGACGTAACATTGTGTACTTACAGATGCCCAGCCATGATTTCTGATTTGAGTTTAAAATGATTTCATGGCCAGTTCATAATCAGATCTGATGTCTCTGTTTGGACAAACGTTAAATGAGACATTTGTTTTTGTGAATGGAATAAAGAAGGTTTTTGTTCTGTGTGAACATGCTGGCTGCCAAGACGTGAGCAATTATTATTAATCAGGTTCGTGGAGCTAACTTTCTTGTGAGTAACTTCCTGAGAATCCGTTTCATTATTTACTCTCCCCCATTCCATTTGTCAAAGATGTGGCTCCAGCGCTGTGGAGGACTTGGAAGGCCTTATCTGTGGGGAATACTGGACTGGAGGCAGGACTCGGATCATGCCAACCTTGGATCTGTACTACAAGCCAAGGGTTAAAGGAACAGAGGAAGCCCGACGCCCTCCTCACCGCGCTTCCAAATGTCAGCATGGACTGGTGACACTCAACTTAACTTCCCTACAAAAACCAAGCAGTGGCAGATTGTTGGTCCCACCCTGGACAAATCCCGGCTTGTTGCTATGTTGTGGACAGAGTGAAAAAAAAACAGCCCAAGGGCTGCCAGGTATTCACAGAGATGTTGTGGACAGATTCCCAGGTTTAGGGTTCAAAGCAGTGCAGCAATGGCTGTCTTGTGTTATTAATGACCTCCCCTTTCCCTCAAACCATGAGAAGTTTGGATTCTCGTGACCATATAAGGACCGATGTCCGCAGGCCAGCTCTCTAATGAAAGACGGGGGCTGCTATCTCTCATTTTTATCCTTGTTAATGTCCATCTTCTAGGCTGGACCTTCAGAAGAACCAGCCTGTGACATCCAGAGAGCATAGAATAAGAGGTGTTGGTCGATTTTACAAGTTGCAGAAGGTGCAATCACGGCTCTTCTGTGTTTAAAAGATGCTATTCACAATGTGAATCACTTTTGTCTATAACACATCTTAAACCCCCTGGATGAGGTTCAAGTGAGATACAGCACTTGGGCATGACCCTGGTGCAAAAGAGCCAGAACACGGAGCGCATTGATTCAGCGGTGAAGAATGCGCGGCAGTGATGGGAACGTGGCTGTGTCTGCACTGCGTCTGAGTGGGAGAAAGCGAGCGAGAGGGAAAGATAGAGAAGGAGGGAGAGCGAGAGAGAGATTTCCACTCCACATCCTCTCCTCTGGGGCTCTGCTGACTCACCGAGCCAACAGCTGCACCTCCTCCACCCTCACATCTCCCAGAGTTCCACAGGGCGGCCCTCTCGCTGCCTCCCCTCAGTCCTCACACTCTGTTTGATCTGCACTCTGTCTCCTAACGACATAACAACAACATCCTCTTCTGCCATTTATGGACAGACACTGCTGGCGGAAGTACAAGTGTCAGTACATTGATGACTATATTATCTGTCTACCAATCTATCTATCTATCTATCTTGATTAATTTCAATCCCATTTTAGCACCTTGGAAATCAGTCAATGCCACTTGGTTGTATGGCATGATGGTATTTTTATCATAAAATTTTAGTTTAATGTGTGTTTGGCACATTATAGGGACAGTGGTGACCTAGCGAGTAAAGAGGATGTCTCATAACCGAAGGGTCCTGGGTTCAAATCCCAATCCGCTAAGGTGCCACTGAGCCCACTGGCTGCCCACTGCTCACTAAGTGTGATGGGTTGAATGCAGAGGGCGCATTTTGTTGTGTCACCGTGTGCAGTGCTTGCAGTGTATCACAATGACAAAAACAATCACCCCTTTTTATTTGTGAGCTTCCATCTTTGAAACCTCTAAAATCGTTTCAGCCGTATCCCTTTGTCCCAGTTGCAATGCTCCGCTTCTAGTCCCCAACCCAAGTTCCCCCCATAGCTGCTGCTGCCTGATGGATGCTTGCCTGAACAGTGGCATTTTTCAATCTCACCATCCCTCATACGACCACAAAAAAACTCCATAATCACAGTTTCAGCATATCTTTTCATTAAACCTTCAAAAATTAAGGACAGAAATATAAATGCACAATCCCTCTATATGAAATAACACATAAACACACACTGTAGCCTGCCCCTGTCACCAGGCTCTGACATATGCAGATGGAGTTGATTTTATTGCACAAATGCTGCAGAGGACATATTCTCTTCATTTTAAAAGAGAACATCTGATTTGGCAGGCTTTTTCAACAAGTTAGCCACCCTGCTTTCTTTCATTATCAAGTTTATCAGGCCGAGCCAAGATTCCTTTACTCTCCATAAACAGTTTACTGTCACTTGGGTTACCAGGCACCCGCGCTTGCAAAATCTCGAAACGGAGCGAGAACCTGGGGCTCCTGTAGCACAAATCACGCAAATCCATCGTCAGCCCTCTCCTGCCACTTTCAGGCAGAGTTTACATCCACAGAGTAGACTGTGGATGCTCCGGTGAGCACAACAATCACCTTCAAACCATGGGTGAGAGGCTCTGAATAGGCGTGTCAAAAGAGCATTGTCTGCACCGATGGGACCAACTTCCCAGCGGCCCGACTGCAGACCTCCAGACACCAACAAAACAGGCTGGGCTGGCAGACATCAGCCCTCAGTCCATTGTTTCAGGGGAAGCTCTGGACTGTCTGCTTGTGATAAATGCTCCTCTGCGCAAGCGAATTATCTCCAGCATCTGCTGCAAATAATCGTCGGGTGGACGTGTTCTATGTTCCGACCCCGCCGAGAGTCTCATGGCGCATTTCTGAAGGGCGCAGGAACCTGGTAGCTTTTCCAGTAGACAGCCAGACTTTCCATGCTCCTGACTGGCTCTGTTTCTCTGCCACTTCAGGCCATGTTCTTTGGGCAGAGGCTGAAGTGACCTCTCCCCTAGATATTACTCTCAGCCTAAAGGGTGGCTGGATGAGCTCTTAAATTTAGAGGTTTCAATAATGGAGTAGCTCATCTCCTTCATGGCTTGCATCTTCGGTCTCACATCCATCCTTTTCCCATTTTACATAATAAAATGGATATTGTGTAATTGTTGCATCAGTTTGCTGCAACCCTAAACTTCCTGGATTGATTAAAATACAACTTTACCTGACTTTATGGTCATGATTTCACATATTTTGTGCATACCAAAGATAGAAGGCAAATTCTTGATATTTTTGAAAACTGCTGAGATGGACTTGATTAACTTCAAGAATCTCAGTGGAAAACATGCAGCAGACATTGTAAGGCTTTTAACATAAATCTCAGCAACTCTTTCCTTTCTGGGAAATCAGTTCTCTAAAGTATTGTTTAAAAAATGGGTGGTGTCTGAACTCAAACAGCCTTGTATCAGATATGGTGGTTTCCTTTGCAAAGGTCACTTCATTGGTTCAAGCATATATTTTATCTATCCAATAAAGAGTGGCTATTTCTCCAATTTATCACTGACTGTTCAGATCTTGTTGCTGTTGGATCCCCATCCTGTTTATTTCCTGCCGTGCTGTATGAGGTGAGATTGCGAGATTAGAGGTGACCCCTCATGCTAAGTGAATTTTCTCAGGACTTGTACTTTCTCATACTTGTAACGTGATTGGCAGATTTACTCACATGCATTGCACCATTTAGATTTTATTTTTGGTGGTGAGTTCTTTAGACAATTATTCAGCATTACTGGAACAGAATTAAATTAATGAATATATATTGTAACCTATGATGTGGTGAATATGCAATGGGAAGACTGGGCCAAAATGACATCCATTATGCAAAATTGTGCATATTTACTCCTACTCTAGAATTACAGCAGCTGGTGACCAGACTGTTGGAAATGATTCCCAACAGAATTTGTCCCTTGAGTAATCTTTCATTTCAACTTTCAAAGATAAGCCATCGTCGGAAGAACGTCTCTTAAAGCACTTCACATCTTTTGATTTTGAGAAAGCATGCTGCTTCCATCAGATAATACATTCTAAACACAACACTGAGCAAATTCCTTAAGTGATGCCTTTTTCCGATCCACCTATGAGCCCCTCAGAGTCTCAGGAATTTTTGGAGTTATTGCGCCTGTTTACCAGCTCTGTTCTGACACTAACCCTCTGAAAATTCAAGTTAAATGAATACATTTAAATTAATGACTTGAGTGCATCGTTTTGCCACCACAATAGAATATTAATTGTAAACATTCATGTAACATTTTTGATATATATATATATATATATTCATTAAGCAAAACACACTCCACTTAATTCATTTTATAATGTAGAACACATGCAGATTCATAAGCGTTCATGTAATGTTCAGGTATTGTTCTTCCCTGTTTCCCATCAGCGTTCTCTACAAATATACCTTCCCTCATACCTTTGTCACTTGTCTGATGTGGCTTGTCATGTCACTACAGGTACAACATGCTTCTGTGTCTTTTGGCCCCTGTGCCAGATGTCTTGATCTACATTTTTGAATATAAATATGTCACGCGTTTGTGCCTCCTCCATTCTTCTCCACGACGTGACCGTTCAACTTCGGGAAATCAGCAACGATATGCTTAAATTCAAGGAAAGAGCCACAGCAGCTTCTCAAGTCCTTGAAATCTCAGTCTCCACATCTCGTGTGATGGCTGTCATCATCCCAGCTATTAGTGTTTGTGTCTGCAGCAGGCCAGTTTAAATAAGCAGTAGCACAGAGACCCTGTGTAATTCCTGTGCTCACGATTGCACCATTACAATTCCCTGCTTTGTTTTTGATACTTTTACGGAACTGGTTTTCTTATCACCTGTTTGGCAAGGATATGTGTAAGTATGTGTAAGTAAGATCCGTGTAAGTATTTTTACAGCCGTTTGCCATCTATTCCTGGAATAATCGCTGTTTTTAGGCATTTGTTCTGTTTCTCCAACCATCACCTCCATGCCACTTTCTTCTGTTCCGCCGTTCGAAAAACATCAATCAATCCTTCCTTTGCAGTGTCACAAAATGTGCCACAAAATACACTCCCTTAATCCCACAATCAAGGTAATCTAGGCCACGAATGCTTTTCCTGCAGAGTAACTGGTCCAGTAAAAGCAAATGTGTCCAGACGGTGGTGAACACCACAGCGTCCTGGTGTGTCACAGTCAGCAGATCAGCACAGGTTGGTAATGCTGCTTCTGGAGTGCGTTTCTAAATACACTCTGGAGAACAGAAAATTGGACACAGGTACTTCTGAAAGCACAAGCTGTCATTCCAGCTCATAAAGAGATCACTGTGTGTTGAGACTGCGGTGACTTTAGGGGTCAGAGGGTCAACAGACATCTGCTCTCAGTACCGATGGCATCCTGCGGATTTTTTAAATAAAAAAACAAAATACTAACTTGACTCTATACATTCTTGTTTTAGAATGGTGAATGCCTGGAATAGCATTTAAGTTCTAAACTTTTAAGTTTTGAATTATTATGCTATTATACAGTTCACTGTGCATCTACAGTCATGGCCAATTTGCATATACTCCAGAATGTTATGAAGAGAGAGCAGATGAATTGCAAAGTCCCTCTTTGCCATGACAATGAACTTAATCCCCAAAACCCCATCTCCTCTGCATTTCAGCCCTGCCACAAATGGACCTGCTGAGATCATTTCAGTGACCTTCTCGTGAACACAATTAAGAGTGTTGACCACCACAAGGCTGGAGATCTTAAAACAATGAAGCAGCAAACTTTGTGAAAACCAGTATTTGTGTCATCCTCAAAACTTTAAATTTCACTTTTGGCTACGACTTTATGTAATTGTGGCACTGATTCACCAAAGTCACTTTGTTAAAGTAAATCTGTATTTCAGAATAATTTCTGAGATTTGTACAATATCTACTCCAACATTCTGAATATCGTCTGTGGAACATTTTCAACTACTGCCGTTGCTGTGAACGTTCATAGACATTGCAACACTACAGTACAATTTCAGGTTGACTACTGAAGTGAGTTAATGGCTTGTGATGTGACTGTTGCTTTCATCACCAGAATATCTCTATTAGTAGGCATCTGATCTCACTCAGGTTTAACCCGAGTCCCTCATCAATCACCCCTGGGGATTTCTTCAGTGGTACGATAACAGGTCTTTAAGATGACATAAAAATGGATATTGGGGTTGTAGATGCTTTGTCTATGAGGTCCAATAATGGCACCTTCAGCAATCTTAAGAAATCCTCGCTCCTATACTACGTGCAGCAGAAGTGGAATGTTTACCTCTGGCTCAGAAGCTGAGAAGGCTTTTATGATGCTGCACACCCTGCCTTATCCTTGAAAGTTGTGTCTCTTTATTATAAATCTATTGCCTTTTAAACGCTGATCCCCTGGAGACGTTTTTATTAAGGGTAAGGCATGCTGTCAGGGAGTCAAAGGCTCTGCGGTGTGGGCTCTTACTTATGGCCTCAGAGGGCTTTTGCCCGGCACATTTCTCGATTTCCTGTGCGGAGTGATGAGATTACACTCGGCTCGTGGCCGTTGGACTGACATTCCCGCTCAAGGAGAAAAAGGAAAGCCATTCTCCTACAGCTGCCATGTTTTTCTTGCGCTGCACAAATATTTCCAGCGGAACATTTCTAAAAATGTTGACACTTAATATACACCCATGTCTATCATGGGTCAGAATTTTGCCCTTTGTAGTCTGTAATTCTCCAAACAATACCTAGGCCAGGAAAAGAGCAGAGAAGATCAGACCCCTCACACCCCGGACACAGACACTTTGACCTACTGTCAGATGATGAAAAACCTGCAGACTTGGACCAGCCAACACAGGAGCAGTTCCCGTCCCCTCCTAAACAGCTAATCTGTCACACACATTGCAGCTGCGCTTTATGTGCACTTGTGTTATTATTTCTGTAATCTCTGTATGTTTCTTTATATAAGACTTAGTCTATACTGTTGTGCTTGAGAGACACCATTGACCAGAATGTGTTCGCTCACATACCTGGCCAATAAATGTGATTCTGAGTCTGAATCTCTAGTATTGGTGACGTATTTTGTGTTGCGATGCTTGGTCCATCAAAATTGCTTTCCTTCGTGTCATTTCGTGAACACGAACAAAGGAATAATGTTCCATTCAGTTCGGTTACAGCTTGTTCAACGCTGTCAGAATACATGAAAGCAAATTAAACTCAGACACGAACTTCATCTGCACACAAATGTGTTACAGATATTTGAGTAATAAGTCCAGTTAACTCTCACAGACCTTCTGCAGCTGCTTGGGGTTACTGCAGACTTACACAACAGATGCGAAGTTTCCAAACTTTCAGCCTTCCACAGTCAACCCAAAGAGATGTGTGATGGTTCATGGGCCTTTACGAAGGCTTCATTTTATAAAGTGCATACCAAACCACCCACATTCCCTGGAACAATATACAGTATTTATCAGGCCGTGGCTCATTTTCTGTACATTTTTGGTCAGAAATGGTCACCTTTTTATTTCCCCGGCACATGTGCCAGATTTTCCATGATGGTTCAGTGGTGGAAATTCGTGAATTATCGATATGACAGGTGACCTTATGTTTAGAATATGAAAATTAGTGACAAAACTAAAGCTCTTTCTTACATAAATTTAATGAAGCTCTACTGCAAAGTCTGACGTGGGCTGAGGTAATGACCTAAAGTAAGCGTATCTTCAGAACTTTGGCACTGTGGAAAATAGAAAATGCTTCTGTACAAATGGTTTCACTACCGATTTCTTCTGTTTCCTAATCTGTCATGACTTGTAGATGTGGGAAGAGCACTGTTTTTTGTTGTTTTAGGGGCTTGGTGGTGAAAACTACATTTGGTCAAAGCTGTCATTCTCACGAGGTCAGTCATTCTGGATTTAATTATTACTGCACCATTGTTTGCACATGATGACATCAGTGCTATTGTCAGCATTTGTCTCATTGTTTAAAGCTGTCAGCAGTGTTGAAGACGTTTTAGGTCGAACAGTCACAGGGTTTCCCCATCTGCCAGTTCTTAAAACTTTAATTTCAGTTCATTTCATTGACTTTTCCCTCGGCTCACGTCAATGAGAGTGTTACCAGATTAGACAAGAGAAATTCCCACCTCTGCAATTCCACACACTACTTCTTGAATTGCGTCACATAACAAATTATTGCTCTGAGGGTCCTTCTGTAATCAGTCTTTTTAAATAATAGTTGTTCACTGTTAGCATACAATTTTCTCAGCAATAAATTAAGTTAAACAGTTCCAGCGCCTATGATGGAGGAATGAACACGTGCAGCCATCACTTCATGTGAGACTTTCCACATGACAATTTATCGTGCATTATTGTAAGAAATTTACTTTTTAGGAAGCCCTGAGCCAGTACTGTTGGCACCAGTCTTTGAAATGACCATTTCTTTATTCTTATGGCATATAGCTCAGAAATCATGCTACCCTGTGCTGTCAGATTAGTTCCAGTGTCAATTGTCAGGTATCTAACTGATACAAGTGGTAATACGTTTTCCCATATATATTTGGTTGGCCAAAATATATATCGTAACCAGCAAATGTATTTGTAGGGGAGTCAACGTTCTTTACTTGTCATTTGAGGGTCAGAATAAACCTTGCCAATTAACCAAAGTGTTTGGAAAAATTGCATACATTTATTTACATATCTGCGGCTTTCTCAGTACTTAAAACGTTGTACATTTTTAGCTTTCTGTGATGCCCACGTGCCTCTTGGTTCAACATTGTGCCAGGTTTTCTTTTTGTCTATTAATAATAACTTTTGTTCCATAGGACCACATTAGTTAACCAACATATAATTAAGTGGAAAACTGATTACCAACTAGCACGATCGGCTGTTCTGACCAGTACTAACCATTACAAGCACAAACCAAAATAACGATCTATACAGGGACACCGGAAAGCTGTGCTGGTCACTACCAAGTACAGCAAAGCTGGTGCTGGTGTGCATGCGCAGAACAGGTCAGAGTTTGAAACGAAAGAAGAAGGATGGTATCTCCCGTGTAGATCACTGCCCTGGGACGGGTGGCAGTAATGGCCCCCGATCCGTATTTTGCGAGGGGAGTGTGCAGGCTGCATTCCTGTCTGAGCATGTGAGACAAGTCAAACAGCCAAGTGACCTCTCCTCACTTCCTGGGCAACAGGAGACGCCTGCCGGCATCTTTCCCTTGACCCCTGAAGCAGAGGGCCTCAGCAAATACAGACGCAAGTTTGAAAACACGGCTCGCCAGAAATGGCGATGTGCAGAACTTTCTCCAAAAACACTCTGATAAGAGCAGGGTTTCGGTCTGTCTGTAATCACTACGTACAGGAGGAGGTTTTATATTTTGAGCTTGTAATTTCACTGCGTGCAGAGACCCAGCGTTAGCAGTATTCAAAAGTCTAATTCAACAAAACACGGCAGAGACACGTAATTATTTCACGCTGCAAAAACTTCCCACTGGACCTCAAAGCTGTTGGGTGCCCGAGGCAAACAGACTCATAACAGTATCATGTTCCTTCACAAAATGGTCATGTGACCTGATGTGACATGTCATTTTCTCATATTTTCCTTGAGCAGTAATCACCAGCTTTGTTAAACCGATTCAGATGGAGTAACACAGTCCAATAAGACAAATACACATTCTCGGATGGTCTCACATTTCCACTTCGTAATGGAATGGAGGTTTCCTGCCCTTTCATTTCAGCCCGGTCACCCCTGGCGGAAGCCCCGTCTTCGGCTGACGTTGCCTCGTACACATTGTCACATAACGCTTGTTGTTATAACATGATTGCAATTGGAACGATGTCTTACACAAGCTGGAGACAAGTCACCACCAATCGCTGCAAGCTAGTGTGATGGCTGGTGCTCTGAAATAAATTCGTAGTGTTTTTCATAGATTTTCCCTCACACAATAATAATTTATGAACTGAGCAGATCCTGAGCCGGTCAAAGGGCAAAAAAAGTGTTGCAAAAGCCACTTGGACCCAGTCCTGGGGCTTGTGCTACATTTGGGAAGGTCAAACTCATTAAATTTGTTGCTTGCTTGTTTGTAACTAGTGCATAGAAAATTGTACAGAGCCAATGTGCCAAATAGTCATGAAATTAACTTAAGCAAATATTATATTTTTAAGCCATGCTAATGGTGATCATACCACTAAAGATATTAAAGAACCGAGGTGGCAAAATCCAAGATGTGGTTCCAAAAACTCAGTGCTCAGTAGGGTTGAGATTTGGTGACTTGGAGGTTGCAGCACATGATTTACAGCCTTTTCTCCACAGTGTCTACACGTCAGAGGGAGCAACTTGAACTTGGCTTTATGGCCCTTGAAGCAGCATGAGGAAACCACCCAGAAGCCATGATGTATGTCTGCCATGCTACTGTAAGTCATGGAGGCTGTATTAGAGAGGTGTGTAGATTACAGTGAGGCATAATTTACGTTATGAACATTGGTATTATGTCTCAATTTTGTCACATTCACTGTTCATCCCATTCTGTTTGCTTATGGGCAGGTCAAATAAACCTGTGTTAAATAAAGGGTTAAATTAAAGGGTTAAATAAACTTGGCAGCTCTCTGTGCAGCTTTAAGGTCTTTGTTGTTATTTTACTGGCTTGTGTTTTATGCATGTGAACATGCCTGGCCTGGTACAGTATGTGCATTAGAATGAATGCATTCGTACAGGTGTACATTTCACTGGAATCTTTTTTATTTTTTTCATCTTTGTGGAAACATTTTATATTCCAATTTCTGGAGTAATATAAAATGTATATGGTGTCCCTCTGCAGTGCACCTTTGCACCAGCATTCCTAGAGTCTCTGCCATCTTACTTCTTTCGGAGCAATAGGCATGCTGGAAATGATCTGGAGGCACATGAGCCATTTGACTCCCATGGCATCTTACCTGGGCTTGAGCCACACAGTGTACGGTATGCGGTCGTTAGATGTTAATATTGCAACAAAGTGATGTCACCCAGACGTCTGGGACACTCTGTGAAGTGCATTAGTCTGCTTTCTCCTACATTTCTGCAGTAACCACAACCAATTGGGTGTTATATAACCCCCAACTCGTGGCATTTTTGGCCAGGGGCTCCAGTATTTAATCCTAAAAGCCACTTCCTGTATCATTTTGAACTCTTGAACACAAATAGAACTTCTGTCATTACCTGAAATAACACTGTGATTGTGCGGACTTTTTACTAGCACACAGTCGTGATTCAGAGCTGTTTTGTCTGTTATTGCATGATATACAATTTCCAGTCACTTCAGACTCCTTCACTTCACTATATTGTACGTTTGTGTCTCCTTCCTATATTGTGGCGTTACACGCATGCAGATGGCAAAAGATTGAATATGCTGAAAAACCTGAGGCATGTCTATTAAAGAAGGTATGGATAATTGGATTTATGCATTTGTCTTGGGTTTTTAGAAGAACATCATGAAATTACACTGTCCTGCTGAAATGCACTTGAGACACTTCAGGCAGTGGGATTTGTTCCAGTCACATTTACTGACACAAGCAGACTAAGAGAAAATTATTTATTGCCACCAACTGTTCAGCTTCAAGTATTTGCGTACATTGGTATTTAAGATTTGGTTAAAAGCCACTTTATTTCCCCATGAAAATAATAAAACAGGGTCAAGTAAAAGGTTTAAATCAACAGCTTCCATTAAGTAAAAAAAATCTATAAAATATGTGTTCTTTGCATTAAAACCCACCTCAGAGTTTAGATAACTGTGGAGAGGTGGAATGGATTCCTTCACCTTTCGGGAATAGGAAATTTCCTTCAGGAACATAAACAGGCTGACTGTATGTGTATGAAACCTGAAGACTGGTATTTTCCTGCAATTCCGTACATGCCCATCCACTCTATGCTGGGCAGGCCCGATCACCGCTTGAAGTGGAGAGATCTTCCACATACCATTAAAACAATCATCAGTGAGTTTACAGGGGGCTATAAAGTGAAGAAGTGCAGTTCTCAAATCATTAGGTGATAATGTAATTTCCTGAGACATTGGTCCACTTCCTGCAGTGCAACGCTTCTGGAAGCTTCCTCAGAGCCAGGCCTGTGGCCCATGCTTTTCTTTCACCAGCCACATGCTGTCAATCACTTTACTGTCCTAAAGTAAAAAAAGACGGGTGTCAGGCAATCAGACAACAATCTTGGCATAATTACATTTCTTGTACAAACCAGGTTATGTTTATACTTCAAGTATAGAATTAACCCAGAAGAATATTTTGAATATGAACTCACCTGGTCATCGGACACCTGCTCCAGGTACAGGTGGCTGGAGTTGAACACCTGCATGCGGGCGTAGCCATAGTCTGAGCTCCTGAAGGCACTCCAGTCCCTAGGGGTGGGGATGAAGGGGTCGGTCCTCTCTCTACAGCCCTGCAATGGTCAAAAATGTCTAGATTATGTGTGCACATAGACATATGGATTTGCAATGTTATGTGTATACATTTCTCTAATCCTCACATTCCTGCCATTAAATTGAATAAATGAGCATAAATTCTAGATCGTCTAGTCTTAGAATATGATTACTTACGTTAACTATAAATCAGCAAGAAGGACAGTTTTAATTGTGCTGTATGTGAAATCAAAATTGGATGATGAGAATTTTTTCACCTTACAATCTAAACCCTCCTGTACATTTATTTTGATTTAAGCAAATCATGCAAAAGCTCATTCTTGTTGCCTCATGGAACTGTGGAGGGATGAAAAATTTCCTAAGAAAGAGTTAAGTGCTGGTACTTACTGCAGATCCAGTGATAATGTGCACAGGGGCTTTCGGATTAACGTATGGATGTTCCACACTACCATTATAGACCTGTGAACAGACAGAATAGACATGTTAATTTAATGTCAATCAGTCTCAATTCCTTCCTTTCAGCATATCAGGTGTATCTTCAAATGTTTCATGTACAAAATCCTACTTTCAAATTAAGTATTCCAATAAAAATAGTATCTATAAATAGTTGATAACTAATTAGTTAAAAATTCTATATTTATGTTATTGTAGACTCTAATTATATATTAACCGATGGCCATACAACTGCTGCATGATAGCTAGATTATCTAGATTATTACTGAAGTCAGGATTTTCATGCAGCTCTACCCTTCTTGTGTGATATGCCATCATTGTGTGATATGTTGTGTGATCTGTGTGTGGATAATGAAAAGCCATGGCCTTACCTTGTAGCCATAGACAGGCCACAGACGCTCGTAGCTGTGCTCATGGGCCCACAGCTCCAGGTCCACTCCTACAGAATAGTCCAGAACAAACAATCATGTTTTTCCTGCTATCGTAGGTTTCTGTGTTTAATTTAAAAAGCCGGAGACAAAACCAACTGAAAGGAACATATGGAAAAATCATGATCAAACTGTAACCGCACCGAATTTGTAGAAGAGATCTTCCAGACCAGGAACTGGTGGTGTGGTGTCATTGCGTCCAGTTCTGACCTGCACAAGAAAAGTGAACAGAGATCTGAAGACTGGATGTAGATCAGACATATTAAGAATACTATTTAGAAAAGCCTTCCAGAAAAAAACTCTGAAACCGACATACAGCCCTCAAAATCCTGATTTTTTTTTCACACTGAGAAAAACAAAACTACCTATATAAACCAAATAAACACTGGTTCACATGCTAAGACATTTTTTGAATATGTCCTATAAATGGATAGAAATGTTAGTGAACTGAGCATTCTTTCTAAGTCTGGTATGGCAATAATTAAATCGACGCATCTCTGAGATGACCAACAGTGGCCCACATACAACAACCATTAGTTTATGCCAGATCAGAGAAAGAACAGTACCTCATAATAACAGGTTTGAGCTGCAACCTGGGTTATTAATCCAGTCTATGGTCTGGTTCAGTTTGTAGGGTGGGCTATTAGCCTATTAATCCAATTTCCTTATTTAAGGACAAAAGAATAAATTGTTCCAGCAAATATAAGAGCTTTTTTTTGACACACTGCTGGTTATAACAAGAGTGTTTATGGTCGGCGGGACTGTCTGCATGGACAGAGGACATTGCGTCTGGCGCCAGTGAGTAATGGACCTCCGGCACCATATCATCTACCAAATAATCAGGCCCAGCTCCGGTAGCGCCTTCTGCTCATTATCCTGATGGAGTAGTCCAGAACACGTAGCAGGCCAGATAACCTCCACTCTATCTAATAAAACAATGCAAATTACTGATGCAGCGTTTAGTGACAGCACACAGCAAGGTGCAAACAAGACTGTCCGCAGCCAGAATTTTGCGCTTACATAACCTTGTTTGTCAATGCTGCGTGAGGTTATGTCAGCAAACTGTGCTAATTTACTGGCACCACATGTAATGACTTAATAATACTGGAGTACTTACCAGTAAGACACTGGGCATGTATGATTTCATTTGTGTCTAATCTGTTTATACGCAGTTATACTCTGTATTCGTTACTGTTACTGTTTTTGTATTTAATGTTATTCTTATGGGTCAGAGAGTAACGTAATTTCAATTCTCTGCATGTCCTGTACATGTGGCAGAATTGACAATAAAGTTGACTTGACTTGACTTGACTTGATACACAGTTAGATGTGTGAGATTTGTCTGTGGGTGGAGTACAAAACAGTGACATTTTTATTATACTAAATCACCATCTTAAAGTGGTGTTCTGCTGGAGAGAGGTACGTTATTGAGTTTGACTTTTTTTATGAAGGCTGTGTACGTTTCCTTTACTGTTTTACTCTCAGAAACAGCTCTATAATGAGGTTTGTGAATTCTTACTGAAAATATACATGGAGCAGTCACATTCACTCTATATCCATTCTTGTATATGGTGGCCAATACATACATAGCTCTCAAACTTGGTACAGTCATCCCTATCTGCGTTGGAACAGTACATCGGCCGATGGCCCATGGTGATGATCCAGGGCCTCAGTGCTCTGTTCTCTGGTTTGGCTGCCTCCTGAAGAGCAAAACAGGCATCCCAGTGTCAATGTCTCCAACAGGAGTGAGACCAAGAGCAATGTGGGAGCAAAGCAGCGCACCTCCAGGTCTTTCTTTAACCACTCGTACTGTTTAAACACAAGGTCCAGACCATAATTGAGATAGAAGAAGAGTTCAGTAGAGAAGGAGACGATGTGAACAGGCCCAATGTTCCAGCTGTGGATAAACAATCGCCAAAGGGTTAATGGCCTCAACCAAGAAGATGGACATTTTTAGATTGTTTTTATATTATATTAATGTTGGAGAGGTCTAGGACATGACATGAAACTCAAAACCCACCAGTGGCTACACTACGGATAATTCATAATATTGCAACATAGCAACGGCACGGCTCTGCATCAATTAGACAAAGTGGCATATCAAAAGCCATCTGTGCCAGTTATAGATGGGACCATGGCACGGTTTTATTCTTAACAGGAAGACTTGGGAGCGGGTCTGTGGTGCACTATGGTGGGATAGAGTAACAGTGGCAGACAGGGACAGTCACGCGATATGCAGCCATTCCCCCGGGCCGGCCGTTCTGTTTGGAGAAGGGAGGCCGATTTCACAGGGGACTGGAGAGTGAGGTGCAGTTGACTCACTGGTGTCCTAACGTCTCTGGTATTTTGTTTGGACGGACAACTAGCTGTTACGTAACCCCCCCAGAAAATGGGCTTACCCCTGCTGGACTGTGGGTGATTGGAAAGGTGTGCATGTGTGTGTTTTCCCTACCTGTACCACAGGCTCTCTGTATCCCCCGGCATGCTGAATCGATTTCGGTAGTTGGAGAAGTTGCTGTGAACACGCAGAAATGAGATTAGATTTGCTGCCGCTGATGAACGAGCACCCACGGCGCATGGCCACACCTCGTCGCCTAGCAACAACATCAACAGCACCGGCCCACTACAGGGAAGCTGCCCCGCGGTGGTCACACTCTGCCTCTATGAAAGTCCCTGGGAAACCTCCTCAGTATTATGGCCTCTTACCGGCTGAACAAAGAAAGATGCTATCCAGGGAAGGCCGGCAATCACAGCTATGGCGGAATTTAAAATTTATTATATTTGCAATAGCTACATTTTAATAAGACTATTAAAAAAGTGAAAGGCGATCAGGCCATGAGTAAGATGAATGGAACGGAATAGGCTGATCGTTCCACTGTTAAGGTTAATGCAGGGCCGTGTCTTTAATTTAAACCTGAAAATGTGGGGCACTCCAGGTCCTGTTTTAACTCTGGGGACCCTGCTGGAAAATCCAACAATTATAATGCAAAAAGAATCACATCACAGCGCACTGACACGCAAATGGCCTCGACGAATTATTAGCAATTCCAACCACGTCCACTTTTTCAAATGAGGTCCTCTGAGAAGCTAAACCTCACTGCTGAAATGGCAAAGAGAGAGTGGCAGCAGATGAAGAGGGAAGCAGGGAGAAAGAGGGGGCAAAACAGGCCACTGAAAGAGGCCATGGGCTGGTAACTATTATAGGAAGGGGTTAAAGGTCAAAGGGACAGATGAAGGTCAGGTCCATTTCTCTAGGGCTGTAGGTAACTATTTAGGGAGCCTTTGAGTTAAGGATCAAGCCAGTGTCGGTCAAGATAAAGGCTGTGAAAATGACCAGACAAGTGAGGGATCTTTTTGCAAAATAAAATGTACTGCCAAAAAAAAATTCTTTTAAATTAAATGTGCATTTGAAAGAGAAAATACATAAAAGTAGATACTGTTCTGGACCAATATATGGCACAAAACAAGGGGCATATCAAAAGTTCAAACCAAAACTGCAGAATTTGTCAAGTAGCACTGTAATAAATCTGTCTGTGCCCATTAGAAGAATTTAAAGACACTGAAAACTGGGTCAGCTTAAAGTATTTCACACTCAAGCTAAAGAAAGTTTAGCAAATACAAAACAACTTGTACCAAACCAGCATTTCACTTCATTGCAACAGGAGCTGGAAAACACACATTTAGAGATTCACACCTCCACCTTGTGGTTAAACACACATCGAGCACAGGTACAAATTCCACTGGTGATTTTTTGACTGTTGCCCATTAAAAAATTAAACCAAAAGTTTGATTCAGCAACTTGAAACCACAAACTGTACATGGAACTTGAAAAACACAGGAGACAAACTGTTCTGTTCCTGCTTTCTTTGCCACAAAAATGCACAAGGCGTATGGAAATATGTTGTCAAAAGCAATGTGGATGGGAAATAGAGTCCCTCGCATCAAGCAAAGAACACGTCTCATCTAACGCACCATCATAATTACAAGCTGTATTTTACGAAGCAGACAGAACATCTGTATACATCAGTGTAAAAGCACAGAAAATTGGAGATTAATGGCAAAGGAACCAAAAGGCTGGGACATAGTGTGAGGAGAACTAAAAGTGCCTTGACTCAGCGTCGCCTGTGCAACTGTTGCCATCGTGCTACTAACATGCTGAAGGCACAGATTTGCGTGGTCCACCCTTTCGGTACACTTTGCACTCATCTGGTTGGGTGGCTGGAAGTGCAAAGCGAAAGTGGGGTGTGGCGTCTTCTACAGGGAATAAAGTGGCGCTGAATCTGGTTTGAACATCAGGTGATACGAAACAGACAAAACATGGGTGTCTGATTTCTTACCAATTCCACAACATCAGTACGTGAAGTATCCTACTGTGATATGTCTATAAAATATAAAGGCGGGGCGCCATCCCACCACAGGGTGCATTCAGTCACACCAAGGATGAAATCAGAGACAACACACAAGGGCCGAACTTAGGATTCTAACACACCGTCGTACCACTGCGCCGACCCACAAACTGCACAGCATTAAATGGTGATTTCCGTATGCAACTAGGGAAACCCGGGCATCTTTTGGGCCCTGGGTTGCATCAATAAATATGCTGCACAAGAACACTGCAAGTCCCGCCCAGTCAGAAGCCCAGAGACGGCGCCAGTTCGGTTCCTTCTGTCCGCTGGAACAGTAGACCCCCCGCCTCCAAGGCTCCGAATGAGCATTTTCCATATTTTCTCCACAATCTCTTCTCTCCAAGTGCCACGTTTATTTTGGAGACTCGGCCCATGTTTAGAAGTTGGTGGTTCTTGGAGGGTGTACAGTACCAAGCTAAAATTGCCCCCATCTGTTTCGGGAACAGCAAGAAAATGAGTTTAACGGCCAAACAATGTTTAGAAGAGTGGAAAAGCGCACTGGTCCTGTCACTAAGTAAGCCAGCGGCTTCATTGGAGTCTTTGCAGCAGCCGCACAGTAGCAGGGTCAGGGGAAGCAGGTCGTCTGATATTTGATAAAACTAACACATACAAGTCGTTAATCAAGTGAAATGTAAAAAGAAGCCTAATTGAATGGCGTGATGGGTTGGGATGAGTTGTTCTGTTTGGTTCTGAAAATACCTCAGCTTCACCCTTCATGGGTAACTGTCCCAGTATTCAGTGCCTTGGGCAGGGATACTCACTATGCCTGCTCGTGATTCCCGGGACATGTCATGTATGGCACATAGGCAGCGATGGACTCCACCTGCCGCATGAACTCGTCACCGATACGAGCGTTGTCCTGGAAACCAACAGAAAGAAGGGGCAGAACCTGAGCTCAGCATAACATACTGAGATCTGACAAAGCAAGCAGCCAAAATTATAATCATTATTATTTTTGACTCACTAATTACTGATATTTACATTTACATTTACAGCATTTATCAGACGCCCTTATCCAGAGCGACTTACAATCAGTAGTTACAGGGACAGTCCCCCTGGAGCAACTTAGGGTTAAGTGTCTTGCTCAGGGACACAATGGTAGTAAATGGGATTCAAACCCGGGTCTTCTGGTTCATAGGTGAGTGTGTTACCCACTAGGCTACCACCACCCCTGATATAAGTGATATAAGCAATAAAGACAGAATTAAAGACCCAATAAAGACATTATTAAAAAATGGATGGAAAATATTTTGTGATCTTTTGTGCCTTTAGTGCAAATCCATTTTCCAGATGACTTACAAGAACACGCCGTGTACATACCTACCAAACCATTTTGAAATGAAAACCGGGTATTAAAAACAGTAATGTAATGGTATCAACCGCATCATAAAAAAATGCACACATTCAAATTCAGGAAAAATATTAATGACTGTTCCAGCAGGTCTCATGACAGTTTTTCTATTTACAGCTCAGGAAGCTGTGGAATGGAAGTGTACATTCCAGCTTTCATACTGGTTGCACTGGGACGATTACCGTCTTGTGGCACCCAAAAATAATCCTCTGTCCTCCTTATGGGAAAATGTTCAAATTTGCAATCAAAAGTTTTACACAAGTCATTACATAGAAACTGATCTATTTCAGGATGAAAATATCTCCTGGTATTAATAATTACCCTCATTCACATGCTCATAAAGAGAGAGGGTTTATAGAAAAGTATCAGATAATGTCAATAACCCTCCAGTAGAATTAAGGTTTGTTTGTGGACCTTTTACAGCCACATTAAGTCTGGCCTGAGTGATATTCGTCCTCATAAAAATGGTAACAGCCGTTTCAGCTGCATTTATCAAATCTGTGGATAAGGAGCATGCACAAACAATCACACACTTCACCCTAGCAAGAGCTGTGGCCAGCAGTGGTCATGTAATGCTTTACACAATTTCAATCTTGACTTATCCTGATTCAACCTTTCTGACCAACACCAGACAGGAATCAAGAAAGTTATTAAAAAATAAAGCAAAATTTAAAAATACCTCATCCATGTCATACGCGAAGTCCCCTACGGAAAATAAAAACATTTTATTAAATGGGTACAGCCGGATGTCCACCATCATCTGAGACGCCATTATCCACAGCACCTTACAATCAGTAGTTACAGTCAGGTTTGAACCTGTAACATTGTGCTCTTCTGGTTTATAGGCAAGTGTTTTACCCACTAGGCTACTAGCGCCTACTACCATATGAGCAGCCCCATATTTACATAAGATACCCCATGACTGCATAATAACCTTTTCTTTACTTTATATATTATTCGGTATTTCACAACCAACAAATGAGCACCAAATCACGACAATGGACAACTGGTGATAGACACAATCTATATTTTATTTATTGAATGGATTTATTGAAAAGATTTTGTTTCTTGTTGCCGTAAACAAGTCACTTACCAACATGAAGAATAACATCGTACATCCTGGCCTGGGTGTCCTTCTGCAGTTGGGCGAGAGACTGGGGGTTCTCATTTCCCATGTCCCCATACACTGCAAACTTGGGGCTCCAGTGAACACTTTCATCCAGAGCAGTGAAGTAAAACAGATCACTCCAGCCAGCATCACTGCCACAGTGATACACTGTAGAGACAAGGATCAGTGATTAGATGGCATCACCGTCCAACCAGTTGATGGCAGAAGCCTAATGTTCAATTTATTTATCTGTTCAAATAAATACATAATCATGCATCCAAAAACCCCACTCACACTACAATGTATAAATGTAGGTGGTCAGAACAAAATGCCCTCACCATACGTGGAACCAGGCTTCAGGTCTGATAGAGTGACCCTGTGGATGTACATCTTCCTCTTCTCTGAGCCCCCATCCTCAAACACAACAGAGCTGCCCTTGGCAGTCTGGTCAAGGAACTTGCCCCCCCACTGGCTGTACTCTACCACACTGTCCACCTTGTCTTCAGTGGTCCAGGTGATCACCATGGAGCCGTAGACCCCTGAGGAAGAAAAAACTTACATTTAAAATGACATATTTAACCCTTTAAAGCCTGAACTAAAAAATTATGTTTATTAGGCCCTTTAACAAAATAAATAATGTATGTTTTTTGGTTTGTATCGTATGTGATACTTCAGGTAATAACAAACTTTGCTCCCATCATCATGCTCTGCATTGGGAGTCCAATTCCCATTATCCACTTCATTATCTGTCTCCACAAGGCCCTCTATGTGTCACGGCCGGGTGCAGCTGGGCTCACAACCTGGAAACAACTTGTGTGCTTTCAGTTCCCGGCCTTACGTGCCTTTGAGTTTGTTTTCGTTTATTTCTATTCCTTTCTTGGCCATCGCGCCTGTTTCTGTTGTGTTTAATAAATACCTGCGGCACCTAAATGTCTGGCTTCTGTGCCTTAATCACCCCCGCACCCAAAGACGTGACACTATGTCACTGAAATTGCCATCAAGCAAGTTCAGGACATCATCAGCAGTAAACTTCCTGTTAAGCAGTCTATAAATTAGCTAGCGCAAAGATATTTGTGAATTCTGGCAATTTATTTGTTGTAAATATCACATTTCAATGTGTAATTGATTCATCAATACACTGTATTGTGTACTAATGTGTGCATTGGTGGTACAGAGGAGTGCATAGCTGCCTTCCAAGAAGTTGACCCGGGTTCGATTCCCGGCCAACGCAGTGCATTGTTTGCAACAGAAATCTAATAAGGGGCAGTGGTGGCCTAGCGGTTAAGGAAGCAGCCCCGTAATCAGAAGGTTGCCGGATCGAATCCCGATCTGCCAAGGTACCACTGAGGTGCCACTGATCAAAGCACCGTCCCCACACACTGCTCCACGGGCGCCTGTCATGGCTGCCCACTGTTCACCAAGGGTGATGGGTTAAATGCAGAAGACAAATTTCTCTGTGTGCTGCTGTGTATCACATGTGACAATCACTTCACTTTAAATTTACAATGTGGACTAAGGAAAATAACTGTATATAATGTCCAGAAAAAAACAAATGACTATTGACAGCTTTACCATTTAATCTCCCTTTATCCCGAATGTGAAGATTGTTGTAGTGTAAAATGGCATCCAACAGGGGACAGAAGACAAGCATCAGATAGTATACAAAAGACTTTTATGAAAAGTTCACAAGCATACTTTGGACCAATACAGCATTTGCACTGTTGAATTTCTAAATTCAAATTAATAAAATAAACACAGAAAGAAATCAAATATTTACCTGGATAAGAGATGTGTATCTGCTCAGGCTGGGGCTTGATTGGTGGGACAGAAAATACCAGCTGGGCCAGACCACAGAGAATCAGGGCCACACGGACGTCCGCCATTTTTACTTTAGTGGATGGCGAGTTGTTCCTGGAATTAGGAAGAAGGAGGTGGTGGTGGTGGTGGTGAGAGAGGCAAACACAGAGACAGAGAGTATATTTATATAAAAAAAAAAACTTTATTGCAATCCCATGACTTCAGATATTTCACAGAACTGATGTGGCATAAAAGCCCCTGGTGAAACGCAAACACAGCTGGACTCTGCACCTATAACCATTTGAAGCAATAAAACATCCCTACTGTACACAATGCAGAAACTCAATTAAGTCTGCAAAAGGGGGCAAAAATATGTTCTACAGATGCAATTTAGTTCATTCAAATTTTATTTGTCTGAGGAAAAGAGCACACATGCATTGGCTATTTACCTTGCTTGCTGTGTTCAGAGCAGACCTACTCTCTTCAGGCAAGAATCAACATGGCGAGAGGTAACCGTATTTCAAATGTCTGCAAAACATTCTGTTTTTAAATACACTGAACTTAAATTACGTTCCACATTATCTGAGTACCCATCTTAAATATTAAGACAATTAAAAGTGCAAATATTACAGTTTTTTTAGCATGTTTGTTTCATTTTCCATATTAGTTCATTCAAAAATATTTCGTCTGAGAAAAAGAGCGCACATGCATTGGCTATGTTCTCAAAGCTATTTACCTTGCTTGCTGTGTTCAGAGCAGACCTACTCTCTTCAGGCAAGAATCAGCATTCTGAAGTTGAAAGTTAATACTATATCCAGTCACATGAGAGGCTTCAGATGACCAGATGGCCACATCTCAGAATTTAAGAAGACACTGACTTTAAACGGCTAATTTACTTAGGGTTTCAGTTTAGTTCGCACCCACAGACTCCACTTTACTAAAACCAGGTAGAAATCGGGAATTCATGAAATGCCAGTGGAATTTCTACAGACAATGCATACATTTTCCATGTTATCAGTCCCCAGGGCTAACGTGTGCTAATGTTTGATTTACTATGAGGTTGCTCCTTGGTTTAGAAAAAAAAAGGGAACTGCTGGATTTCCCAGTGGTACAGAAACAAGCAGAGCTGATCGAGAGTCAATAACAGGAACAAGAGAGGGGGGTTTACGTGATGCTGATCCACAGAACTGTGAAAATAAACTGGAATAAAATAAACTGTTAAGCTAAAGCATAATTTTAGTCTACATATACAAGGAATATGTTGATGTAATGGTCTATGGCTAGCTCTATGAATGCAGAAATGTGCTTAAATGCTTAGCCAGCTGTTTGCGCTTCTCTAATACAAAGTTTCAAGTTTTATTGTCATATACAGATAACAATGTAGCATCATTACCCATAATTAAATTATGTTCCCCCAACTTTACATACACATATATACAAAAATATGTGTGCTTGTGTGTGTGTGTGTCTATATATATATATATATATATATACACACACACACACACACACACACACACACACACACACATACGCACACACTTGTCATGCCTTAATACTGGGTACTTCAATATAACGCCATACAAGCAGTTTGAAAACTTGCCATGTGATGCACGGGACACAAAAAAATTGTTTCACTTTTAAAATGAATAAAAGTCTGTGAACTCAAGACAAAACCATTCAGACAAAACTATTGCACTAAACATTTCGATGTGTAATGGGTGTCAAAACTGTACAATGCTTCAATAAATTGTTTGTGCAAAACCAATATATGCAACTAAAATGACCAAGATGGTGTGATGCGAGGGACAACAAATATTTTAATTATGCCTTATTCAATATATATACTGAACTTTGAATGTCGTTTTTTAAAGACACTGAACTTAAATGAAGTTCTACATTATCTGAGTATCCATCTTAAATATTAAGACAATTAAAAGTGCAAATATTACAGATTTTTGCTTGTTGGTTTCATTTTCCAGAGAAAAAAAAAGTAAAAGGTGCAATAGTAAGAAAAGTAAGAAAACTGAAACTCTGCTATGGCACGCTGCGTGAGAAACTTGATGTTGAACATCAACATACCAAAATACTAAAGGGCTGCGCAAAATATATGACCATCCATCCATCACGACTGCTCTGCTTAGGGTCACAGGGGTCACAGTGTTACCCAGCGATCCGTTTTCCTGTCAAATTCCTCCACTTCCTCCTGGGGGGGCATTCCCGGGCCAGCTGGGGGATATAATACCACCAGTGTGTGCTGGGCTTTTACACCCCCTGGCACAATGCACTCAGCAAGGGTATCACCATTAGCTGAGCAAATTACCTCACCCGTCACCAGCCACGGACGAGCAGCGGCCCTCCGGGGCCCACATGGGGCCAGTGGTGACAGGTCGCTGTGAAAGCATTACCCCCCACCATCTCAGCACCTATCAAACATTTACGTTCACATCGATGCCATTCAGCAGTAGCCCTTATACAGAGTCGTTTAAGGGACAGTCCCCGTGGAGTAACTCGGGGCCGGGTGTCTTGCTCAGTATCTGCGGTCTTCTGGTTCCACCCCTGAGTAATGTTGGTTAAATGGGAACAGAAGTTGCGTGAGCAACTTGAGTTAAAAGTGGAGGACACTTCACGGTGACAGGTGAAGTGAAGTGAAAGTGAAGTGATTGTCACTGTGATAAACAGCACAGCACATGGAGACACAACGACATGTGTCCTCTGCTTTTAACCCATCACCCAGTGAGCAGTGGCACCTTGGTGGATCGGGATTCGAACCGGCAACCTTCTGATTACAGGGACACTTCCTTAACCGCTAGGCCACCACTGCCCCAGAAAATGCCACCAATGCCAACCACTTTCACTTTCACCTTCACCACACGCCCTCCACGAACACGACAAGAGAGTCTGAGTGCACCTCGGTTTCCTCGGCAAAATTATTTAAAATAATTTAACGTGACAGCCCCGCCAAACGCTGAAGGTTGTTCTACTGCTTCACGACCATTATTGCCACTTCGCGTAAAGTACGCGACAGTCGCGGCGTAAAACAAATGAAACGAGTACCGTTCGCGACGGCTCCGTCACCCCCCGTGGCCCGAACTCGCACCGCAGTTACTCATCCGCGGGCCCGTGGTCGCGGGCGGTCCGCCATGTTCGTTGTTTATTTACCCCGCTGGCCACGTGACGTCCCCCGGGTGCGACGTGTGTGGAGTTTCCGGGGCAACGGCGCCACCGCGTGACACGAAACGGTACTACAAAAAATAATCGAAAACATTACTTACATAAAACACTTAATTTTTTTATGCGATGGATAAAACGGCATAATTGCAGGCTTCGTTTTTAATAACAGGTATTTTTAAAGAGTCCCAAAGACCACATGAGGCGAGGTTATGGCATGTGAATCGGCTGAAACTGCAAAAACACAAAATGATTTAACACAAACGCTGTAAACACATTTACATTTACAGCATTTATCAGATGCCCTTACCCAGAGAGACTTACAATCAGTAGTTACAGGGAACAACTTAAAGTGAAGTGTCTTGCTCGGGGACACAATGGTAGTAAGTGGGATTTGAACCTGGGTGTTACCCACTAGGCTACTACCACCCACAATATGCCGCATTTGCTCTGATAACGCGCAGGGCCGCAGTGGCTCCAGGCGCGCCGGGAGAGCCCTGAGCGGGATCCCCAATGCGCGGCACTCGGGGGGAGGCGGGGTGCTGGAAGGGGAGCGAGCTGACTCGGGGTCTCGGCTTGGTCAAACACTGAGATGCCCAGGCTGCAGAATGCTGTCTCCCGACCTGGAAACGGACACCACCGCGGACGACACGGCGGCCAGCACCCCGGTGGCAGGGCCGGCCACGCCGGCGAGCCTGGACGCGATAGAGGAGGTAAGGGCGAGGTGCTCACACGTGATGCAGGGTTCAGGTTATTTAACCGCGCCGCATGGCGTGGTCGAGCGACGAGCAGCATGCCGCTCAAACACACGTGGATGTAAAAACCTGGTCGGTCAACCTGCTGCGTCCGTCCGACGTGTGGACACCGTCCTGTCAGGGGATCTCGTGTAAAGTTGTTTCAGGGGAGGTCGGCGTCTGCAGCTGATGCAAAGATCAACCACCCGAGTGTTGAAATGCGCCTATAAGAAATCCGCATGGCGGACTTTAATTACAGAAGTAATCAGGGGCAGGCATTGTGCACTCAAACACACACACACACACACACACACACACACGTGTGAAGGCGTTTTGGACTCACACACCAGTGAAACAATTTATTAAGGGTGGTAGTAGCCTGGTGGGTAACACACTGGCCTATGAACCCGGGTTCAAATCCCCTTTACTACCATTGTGGCCCTGAGCAAGACACCCTGAGTGTCTCCAGGGGGGGACTGTCCCTGTAAACCCTGATTAGAATTCGCTCTGGATAAGAGCGTCTGATAAATGCTGTAAATGTATTATGCATTTATGACAAGTTACTAAAACGTTGTGGTAGTTACCTAGTGGGTAACAATCTCGTCTATGAACCAAACGAGCACAAACTCACAGGTTCAAACCCTTAAAATGAGGTATCACAATGTATCACAATGACACACAGTGATACACAATGTGTGTATCACAATGACAATCACTTCACTTTCTTCTTTAACACTGTAACTATTGATTGTAAGTTGCTCTGGATAAGGGCATCTGCTAAATGCCATAAGTGTACATGTTTATTATTTATTCATCTTTAATAATAGGTATGGAGGTCAAATATGTATATAAAATGCTTATTAAATCAATGATGCATTTAAAAAAACAAACAGCTAAAAGCTTATTTCTCATCAGTGCACACACTGTAGTGCTGTTGACCCTGAACTGAACCCGGATGTCACAGCTATTCTGGTCATCCGTCTGCTGGAGCCAGGGTCGAACTTCCCTTTATATATATTGTCTGAGTCGGCTCGTTCTGTTGTCGTGAAGGGGGTGCTCTATCCGGGTGCTCTTTTCTGACCCAGGATGTCTTTTTTTTTTTTTTGAGGACCTCAAACACCAGCTAGCAACATGTTGAGTTCTTCCCAACAAAGCCAACCACAGAAAAGAGAGGGAACATGTTCACACAAATCTTCACCCCATCACACTAATAGGACAGTGAGTCCATCGTGGGGGCCGAGACTGAGTAGCTCAGGGAAAAGTCTGTGCTGAACAGGAGAAATTTGCTGGCAGGCGGAACTGCGAATGTCTGCACTTTCTAGACTGGCTGGATATGTCGAAACCCTTTTACTGGCCACTTAGCCGAATCTCAGGACTGTGCCATGAAGGAGCAACACCGTGTTCTTAAAGCCATTTTCATTTCAGGCAACACGCGGTTCTGCGGTGTTGTCTTTTCAGGTCCTTGCAGATACGTTGTGATGTCTTTATTTTGTACCGGAAGCTCAGGAGATATGCGTATATACCTGCCAACCACAGGATCCATCTGAATTTGAACATGTTTCACCATTCTCTTTCACCTAACCTTGCACACTGCACTTTATGTACACTCTGTATAAAGATTTAGATTTTTGGCCTATTTATTGTACTCTCTTATTGTTCATCTTTAAACACTTATAGACCTATGTACATTCATACATATATTTATACTCAGTATACATATTTATTTATAAACAGTAAAAACATATTCTCTTACTTACACACATCCTTGTACATTGACACCATCAATTCCTTGTATGTGCTTGCGCATACTTGGCCAATGAACACGATTATGATTCAGATTTTCACATTAAAGAGCCCCTTTATTCCACTTGAAAGCTTTTGAACTCGCAAAGAATATTAAACACAAAGTGGATTTCTAGTCTTTAAGGTCAACAACTGAGGTGCAACCTGCTCTTCTCCAAGAATCCCTCTTGCACAGGTCCAATTCTCATTCTGAACGGGCAGTGGTGGCCTAGCGGGTAAGGAAGCGGACTCGTAACCAGGTGCCACCGAGGTCCCCTTGAGCAAGGTACCGTCCCCACACACTGCTCACTAAGGACACATTTCGTTGTGTGCGCCATGTTCTGTGCTGCGTATCACTTTCACGGTAACCTTGCTTCTTGGCTGGTGTGCTTTCATTACGTCTCAATCTGACATCGTCCGCCATCGTGAGTTCAGCGCTCACGTAACAGAGCGTTACTCTGATCAGAAGCAATTTAGAAGACATGAGAGTTCCTCTCCGCCGCTCACATGGTGATGAACAGCTTACTTCTCCCTGCAATCAATAATCTGGACAGGAGGCCTTGTCAACAAGTCCCCACCACTGGCTTTTTGAATCAAGTTGTCCATCAAAAGTCTTAAGATAAGATAAGATAAACCTTAATTAGTCCCACAAGTGGGAAATTGCATCGTCACGGCAGAAAGTGGACAGAACAAAGGTAATAGCAGCAAAAAAATAAATATGTATATGTATTTTTCTACACAATGTACAATGGGTATCTACACATGTACAATGGTTAACTACCATGGTGTATTTGATGTGTGGCCAACTGCGGGGTCCTTGTTGTACAGTCTGACAGCGGTTGGAAGAAAAGACAACAACAACAACCTTTATTTCTTATACAGCCCAAAATCACATACAGTACGTCTCAATGGGCCCCACACTTGACCCTTCTGCACACAAGGAAAAAGTCCAGGGAAAAAAAACTCTAGGAGAAGGAGTGATACAGAGAGGGACGCCCTTCCAGGGTAGAGTGATCCTGCAAGTAGGGTGGTAGTAGCCTAGTGGGTAACACACTCGCCTATGAACCAGAAGACCCGGGTTCGAATCCCACTTACTACCATTGTGTCCCTGAGCAAGACACTTAACCCTAAATTGCTCCAGGGAGACTGTCCCTGTAACTACTGATTGTAAGTCGCTCTGGATAAGGGCGTCTGATAAATGCTGTAAATGTAAGTGTAAATGTAAATGCAAGTGATGTCAGTGCAGGGCAGTGCAGGTGATGATTTGTACAATATAATAAGAAGTCCAGAATGTAGTCCAGTGTCATGGTTTAGATTACGGTCCATAATGATGCTACTGGTCCACTTGAAGATCCCTGAAGCTGTAGTTGTAACGGTGGTGGTGGCTGTGGTGACCGTCTGGTTCGTTTCATGCTATGTCTGAACGCCCCCTTCCCACATCGTGGGTGCAGCAGCCTGCCACTGAAGGAGCTGCTCAGTGCTGTCAGTGTCCTGCATGGGGTGGGAGATGTTGTCCAACAGCTTAGCCGCCGGTAAGGTTGTCTAACAGGCCGTGTCCTGAGTTCTCCCTGTTTCCTGTGTGTCTCCGCAGCAGCGTCCAGTGAAACAGTCCCTTAGCGCGTCCATGTGCCGGGAGTCGCACTGGCGCTGCCTGCTCCTCTCCCTCCTCATGTACGGCTGCCTCGGCGCGGTGGCCTGGTGCCAGCTCACCAGCGTCACCAGGCTCAGCTTCGACTCGCCCGCCGCCGCCGGCCGCTCCATGATCTACCGGGACAGCCCCTGCTCGGACGGCTACGTCTACATCCCGCTGGCCGTCCTGCTGGCGCTGTACGCCGCGTACCTGGCCGAGTGCTGGCACTGCCGCGCGCGCAGCCAGCTCCAGAGCAGGGCCAACGTGGACGCCGTCTACGAGCGCGTGCTGCGCATGCGGCAGGCGAGGCCCTGCGTCTGGTGGAAGGCCATCAGCTACCACTTCGTCCGGCGCACCAGGCAGGTCACGCGCTACCGGAACGGCGACGCCTACACCACCACGCAGGTCTACCACGAGCGCGTCAACACGCACGTGGCGGAGGGCGAGTTCGACTACGGCCGCTGCGGCGTGCGGGACATCTCGCTGGACCTGCGGGGCCTCGAGGGCCACGCGGCCACCAGGCTCCGCTTCAGCAAGTGCTTCAGCTTCGCCGGCGCCGGGCCGGAGAACGCCTACCTCAACCAGCGGGCCCGGTTCTTCTCCGAGATGGAGGGGCTGGACGACTACATGGAGGCGAGGGAAGGGCTGCGGCTGAGGAGCGCGGACTTCAAGGAGCACCTGGTCGCCTACGCGGACCCCGAGCGCCCGCCCTGGTACTCCTCCCCGGTGGCCTTCTGGCTGGCGGCCCTGCTCACGCTGTCCTGGCCGCTGCGGGTGCTGGCCGAGTACCGCACGGCCTACGTGCACTATCGAGTCGAAAAGCTCTTCGGCCTGGAGTACGCGAACGACAGCCCTTCGCCGATCGAAGGCCGCTGCCGCCTGCCGAGGGTCGAGACTCTGGACAGCACCGAGCTGGAGTGGCACATTCGCTCCAACCGGCAGATCGTCCCCAGCTACTCCGAGGCCATACTGATGACCGCGGGGGCGTCCGGCAGCCTCTCGTCCGACTGCTTCCTGCTGGACGGCTACCAGGCGCGGAGCTACGGCACGCTGGTGCGGGACTGCGAGCACTGCTGCCGACTGCAGGGCGAGGGCGGGGCCCTGAGCTCCAGCTGCTCCTCCATCTTCTCACGCAACGCCTTCCACTCGCGGCTGTCGCTGGACACCTCGCGGTTCTCGCTGTGCAGGATGCACGGCTCGCGCCGCACCGTGGGCATGTGGCGGAGCCGCAGCAGCACGTTGACGGAGCGCTGTTGCTCCTACGCCAGTCAAATGGAACTGAACGAGAGCCCGCCCACCTACCAAGACGCTCGCTTCTTCCCGGTGCTCATCGTCCACCGACCCGAGAGCTGCAGCAACGCCAGCGCTGTTCGGCGGTACTACGTCCGCAGAGGGTCCTGTTGCCTAGAAACTTCACTATAGTCTGATCTTCGGTGAGATTTTATGCTGCTCGAAATGCGACTCAGATATCAGTGTCTCTCAGATATCAGTTAACAGAATAAACTAACTAGCCCAGACGTCAGTAGATAAGATTCCTTCGGTCAGTAGATGCAGCCGAGGATAAATCAAAGGGCTGAATCATCGTTATTCACTAACCGATAAGGGCTCATCCACACCGATGTGAAACTAAACAAGGGTCGGATGTCTTTTTTCTCTACTCGTTTGAATGAACACGAATAAAGATGGCATCAAAACAATTCCGCATGCGGCCACCCTGTGCATCGAAGCCCAAGCAGCAGCCTACGCCATTTCAGGACCATTTCTCGTCGAGGCACTTGGATGAAAGCCCCCACTTCCGAAAAAAAAAAAAAATGATTAACTCAAGCAAAGTCTTTTAGAAATCAAGTGCCATGACAACATGCAACTACTCTATTCAGGGCTAGTTGTTGTTCTGATTGTAATGTCTGTGCGGCTAAGGCCTCGCACTTAAAGATGATATTAAGAGGGAGGTAGAGCACTTTGAGATATGTTAGCATGATGGGGAAAGTTTTTCCCCTACCTTTGGTCCAAATTAATGCCATATGTTATAAACTGAGAGAAATGTGTAGTTAAACACGCCAACAAAACTGTTTTTTTAAATGTGTTTTAATGCATGTGGTTAATTTCACTGATGGGCTGATTTGCAAGCAAGGATTAAGTGAAACGTGCACTGGCCAAGGACCTTTAAATTAAATTAATTACATTATGACACAATGCTGCCTAATTTACTGATATCCTTTCCTTATAATTAACTTTAACTTTAATCCTGGTGTACTAGTAAATTATTTCAAGCATTAATATATCCCTGTGGAAGGCACAGTGTGTGATATAAAAATGATTGTGTAGAAATAAAAATATTTGATGAATTATCTTTTAATCAATTGAAAACCAAATGATAATGACACAAAATCTACAGAGGGGAAAGAAGCCACTTCCTGTTCACTTCTAAATTCCACTAAAATATTACACACCAATCATTCTTTTGCTGAATCAAGAGGTTAATTATTGTTCTAGTGCTTTCCCAAATGGCGATGACTGTTATATTCTGCATTAAACATGTTTTAATGAAGAGGGGAAACTGTATCTGCTGTTTTTTGTATGTATATACATTTAAGGGGTCTGGAACTAAGAGCTGCCATATGGCATCACCACCAACATCCTTATCCACCCATTTTACATTGTAAGTTTGTATTTAATGCATTTGGCAGGTGGTCTTATCCAGAGGTACTTACATAAATATCCATCAATGAAATCCCTCGTTTGGTTCACAATGACCTGATCTGTAGATACCGTTCGCAACAACTCAACTTTTTTTTTTTTAAATATAGAATATAGGAAGAGTACTTAAGAGCTCTATAAGGGGTTTACAACAAAAGCAAGACTGGACAGCTGACTGTGGTAGGAGCCTCTATGAATTGACAAGTAGAGCAAAGTTGTGTTGCATGAACATTTTTGTCATCACCATCATGCACTTGTTAGGCTCAGTTTGTAACAGCTTATATCAATCAGTAGAAAAAGGGGTCATTTTCACACCCTATTACAACCAGATATTCCATCATTTGAACAATCCTATATTCCACAAAAAAAAAAAAAAAAAAGTTTCAATGACAAGCACCCTAGTTTGTCTATGACCAATAAAAATATGAAATTGTTGCCCTGTGTAATTGTGACAAGCATTTAAAAGTTCACCTCAACAAACAAACACAAGTTTAAGAGCAAAACATTTGGGGTTTCATTCATGTTTCTAGCCTTTGTATCAGACAGAATCTGAGTCCACATGACCTTGATCACTGCACACCCAGCACTTGGGTACAAAGATTAAATTAAACAAACAGTCCACAACCTTTGTGATTTTGTGAATGACTCCATTCACAGATTCATAGAACACACGTCTTATTTCTTGGGAACCTGCCCATCCTCAAACACAGCTGTGCCTAAATAACAGCATTGAGTATTGGGGGCCCATTGTGTGCAAAGAAAGTTTTTATTTGCTTGCTGGGAGAGAAACATATTGTCAGAATTCAATTATTAAAAAATCATACTGCTTGCTTTCAGGTACAGCCATCTGAATTCATGGCCTGCTGTTTGTCTCGCCACTGAAGAATTTGCTTGGAGAGTTTTTCAACTTCCATCACTTGGACCAGAAGCTGCGTCGTAGCTGTGTTCTAGTGCAAAGAGGGTGATCAAGCAGTGGGATAACTTCATAAGACCACATGGCAACTTTCATTATCATATTACCCCTAAAATTACAGTTTTACAATATAATTTAGATGTTAATTATAAACAGTGCATTACCAGATTATTCATGGATTCCCCCGTGTTTGGAATTAACTGCACAGTCTTCATCTTATCTTCCAAGTTCCCGATGAACTCTACAGCCATGCCCGTGAGCTCCACCACATACCTAAAAAGAAGAGCGAACGAACGCTCTTACTCAGGTTGGGTCATGCTCTTTCGGCACAGTCCCTGAGAGTTCAGAGGTCATCCAAGTTATTAAACTAATAGACTACCTGTGCAGGTCAGCCTGTATGGGCAGGTTCTGCTGACAGAGAGGCTTCATCAGTCTCTGTTTCAGTCTGGCCTGTTCGCGCAGGACGTCTTGAAGATGGGAACAGAACTTCTGCAATGCTTCAAACCTCTGGCCTGTTCAAATGACGTGTTGGTTTCAGAGTTTAATATGGACAATTTAGCTGTTTTTTTTCCAAAGGAGGAGGCTTACTCAAATAATGGTTGTGAGTAACGTCCGCAAACTCCTGCTCCAACTTCAGCAACTCCAGCTGCAGGCTGCTCTACAAACAGGAAGCGGCCGAACGGATCAGATCGGCTGGAAGAACAAAGCTACACGCACCGCGTCGGCTTACGCACCTGCTGGATCTCACGCCTGGTTCCGGACAGCGTCACAGCGTCGTCAAGGCGAGAGGAGAAGACTCGGGAGTCTCTCGGCAGAGAATCGAGGTGCTCCTGCGGAGGCGTGAGACGCGCCGTGAGGGGGCGGCGGCGGAAAAAAAAAAAAAAAGAAAAATGCGGCATGGGGCTTCTCCACGCAGACCTCACCTGATCCACGGCGCCGGAGCTGACACACCTGGCCAGGATCTTCGCGGCCGGCGTGACCGCGTAGGGACCGGCCTCCCACAAGTTCATGTCGAGGAGGCGGTGGCGACGTCGGCCGCGATCTGAAATCCGAAACAATGGAACTGAACTATCTAAAGAAGCGATGTGGCCAAATATAAAAAAATATATATAAAAGACATTACACGTTTACATGCGCAGTGTTTTCCAACAGAAGGTGTTGTTCCTTGATCGTGTCTCCCGCCGTCGCTCCTTCTATGTTTTTTTTTGTTTTAATTTTACGTGTGGCGCTACCGCCGCCTGGCGGCCAGGAGCGGGACGACGGCTCATCCCCAACACCCCCCATACCCACCGACGGCCGAACTGTTAAGACTGTCTAGAAAGTTATTGATTCAGATGCTTTTTTTATTGTTGTTGTGTTACAATCGCGGTTAGTGGAGATCGGGCGAGGTCACCGCAATTTGCTTAATTTCCCAGCTAGCATTCGAGCTAGCTTGTTGGCTGCCTAACCCAGTGACGCCCGTGGTTAGTTTACCAGCTGAACTAGCTGCCAGAAGTAAGTAAGAGTGTTCTTTCTAACTCGCCGAGTGGCCTGCATCGTCAGATAACCTCCGTGCGCTGCCTTTGAGACGTTCGGTTGCATACGAGGAAAGTGAAATGTCACAGTGTTTACGTTTCGACCCGCTAGCTTGCTAGCTCTCTGAGGTCGATTTTCACCGCGGGGCGAAGAGGGATTAAAATCCCCGTGTATTAAACAGATCTTATTTATATGCGTGTTTCTGCAGCTATCAAACTGGATGCTTGTTCAGATTCCAGTTTAAAAAGTAGCTTTTTTAATATGCTTGGCTGTTATCTAATGTTCATTTTCATTGAGTGTCTGCTAACATCTTATTACCGGTTCAGAAGGGCCAGATTGCCATAAATGTGATCTGATTGTGCTAGAGCTGGTGTTACTACGTTCAATCGTCATCAGGTAAATATTGTGCTGCATAATCATCGTGGTGCCACTGTCTCCTGAACTGCGTGATAAATGGGGAACAGCGCACTCAAAGCACATCTGGAGACCTCGCAGAAGACCGGCGTCTTTCAGCTGACTGGAAAGGGTTTGCCTGAGGTGGGTAAATGGACATATTCCGATATTTCCTTTCATTTCAGCGGCCAGGTTGCTGACACAGGGCGAATAAGTCGCCCTATCAAGGAAGCGGCCCCGTAATCAGAAGGTTGCCGGTTCGAATCCCGACCCGCCAAGGTGCCACTGAGCGAGGCACCGTCCCCACACACTGCTCCCTGTCATGGCTGCCCGCTGCTCAAGAAGGGTGATGGTTAAAAGCAGAGGACACATTTCGTTGTGTCATCGTGTGCTGTGCTGCGAGTTTATTGTCATATGTACAAAGTACAGTGTACAGAGCACAATGAAATTCTTACTTAAACCCCTCTCTCGCAGACAGAACATAATGCACAGACATGATACACAGAAGACAAAGTGGTGCAGCTGCAATAAATAATATATAAAATAGTATGGGCGTGATCAGGTTTGTCTTTAATTTTTAATGCAGTTTCCTGAGGAGTTGCAGAGGCTAAGTGGGAACCTGCGGACCGTGGACCTGTCCAACAACAAGATAGAAGTGTTGCCACCATTCATAGGAAGCTTTTTACACCTTAAGAGTCTCACCATCAACTCTAACAAACTCAGTAAGTGCAGAAGAACGAGGACTGATTCCACCAGAATATTTTCCTGTTTATTTTTCCACTAATCCCCCTTTTTTCATGGACAGCTTCTCTCCCAAATGACATTGGCAAACTGAAGAAGCTGGAGACCCTATACCTGAATGGCAACCAGCTGCAGACGTTGCCGCCCTCGATTGGCCAGCTGAAAGCCCTGCGCACGCTCTGCCTTTCAGGGAACCAGTTCCGCCAGTTCCCCGGTGGCCTGGGCTCGCTGCGCCAACTGGATCTGCTGGACCTTTCCAAGAACCACATTCAGGCTGTGCCTGCAGAGGTGGCCGAACTGCAAGTCATTGAAATCAACCTCAATCAGAACCAGGTGAGTGGAGGTAGAACATGCCTGGCGTTGATACACTCGCCTATGAACCAGAAGACCCAGGTTCAAATCCCACTTACTACCATTGTGTCCCTGAGCAGGACACTTAACCCTAAGTTGCTCCAGGGGGGGACTGTCCCTGTAACTACTGATTGTAAGTCGCTCTGGATAAGGGCGTCTGATAAATGCCGTAAATGTAAATATCGGATTTCATTTTAATAGAAAATGTCACTGCACCCGTGCAGTCCTTCTCATAGCAGGGTGGTGTGTATTAATATTAAGTCAGCATACATATGCAAATCCTCGCAGGTCTGTGCTGATCTCATTGTTCTCTTCATGCTGGTTTTGGGGCTCAGATTACAGCGGTGTCCGGAGATATCTCACGATGCCCGAGGCTGAAGGTGGTGAGGCTGGAGGAGAATTGTCTGGAGCTCTCATCCATCCCTCTGTCCATCCTTTCCAACTCCCAGGTGTCCTTGGTCACTGTGGAGGGCAACCTTTTTGAGGTGAAAAAGATGAGCGACCTCGAGGGATATGACAAGGTAAGCACGCTGGACACATATGGTGGCAGAATGGTGAATCAAACCAAAGAGGAACATGATATTTTGAGACTGTGCAGAACTCAAATGGTAGACCAGGGGTGTCAATCGAAACTTTATCGAAACCCATCGAAACTTTACATAGATCTAATAATAGGGCCCGGCGATATGAAGAACTGATAACACAAACAAAACTTTTCATGCTTCAGTGTCACCAAAGCGTTGTGCGTCGGCCGCTCAGTCAGTCACCAAGGTGCACACTGCATTATGGGATCTGTAGTTTGTGGTCATAATAGGAGCTCTATATAAAGTGATCAAGGGATGTGGCCCGTGGGGCCACGTGTGTGGTGGACAGAACACATTGGGTACTGACAAAGTAGTAGTAGTAATTTAGCAGGAAAATACAATAACATGATGTTTACTTCTCCCTCTTGTGGCCTACAGGCTGCATTAATATATATATATATATATATATATATATATATACACACACACACACACACACACACCAGTAGATCATTTCTTTTATTTATCCCTACAAACACAGATATAAGTATATTCATTTTTTTCCCCCTCACGTGGTTTAGGATGAATTCTGTGCAAGGCCCCTGGTTTTTTGTTGACACCGAGGTGATCTTTGTTTCCCCCAACAGTACATGGAGCGCTTCACTGCCACAAAGAAGAAATTTGCCTGAACCGGCGTGGGTCCCTTCTCCGCACCGGAACCGCACTCAGCTGCAAGGCTGCTGCGCCTCCCAGCGCAGCTTCGGTGTGCTAACAAGGAGCAAAGCAGACGCATAGAGCAAGGACTGCTAAAGCGCTCGACCACTCGATGGCAGGAGCTTCCTGCACGTCAGCTAGAGAGAGCAGCTACGTTTCCATCCGTCTGGTTTCACATTTATGGCGCGCCATTTAAATTTTTTTTTTTTTTGTAATTATTATGGACTAGCAGATTGCATAATTTTATTATACCGAGTCAGATCGTTCCTAGTCATAGCCATACAGTAAACTTCCATAGAAATGGATTGGTTATGTAAAAATGGTAAATGCAACAAATAATCAGCGAATAAATGTACTGCAAGATCTGCAGAGTAGAAAATGCAGTATAAAGGCCACCGGTCAAGGGTTTTCATGCACAGCTAATCTCATAACCTGGGCCTAGTTATAAAGTGCTGCCCGGCCACCCTTGTGAAGTTTGTAGATTAGCTAAAGCAAACGTAAAAATCCTCGCTAGAGGCAGCTTGATGTAGGCTGCGAACGGAGCTAATGAAACCGAAAAATAACACTGCGCAACCTCAACAGCAGGACGGAAACCTGGCTATTCTCGGACTTTACTGTTCTCGGTGTAAAACCAACATTATTACATGCACTGGGATTAATTTCTCGCTTTATTTATGGTTAGAATAACACACTAATATGATATGACGAGATATGGATATTTAAAGACTTGACTGATTGTAATTGTATTATTTATGCATTCGTCGCTCGTCTGTGGGAATGGATTCTGCTCAGAACCGTAAAACTCACGCACAGCAGTTCACCTTGCCATGTTGGTTGCTCTGCCATTAGTAGGAGTGGAAAGGCGCAGGCTCAGAAACCAGAGAACATTCCCGGCGCTTTCTTTCTTGGGAAAAACTATGAAGTAAATCCGGCTGGTTGAAGCACAATGGGAGCACGTCCTGCATTCTGAACCTGAACATTTCTGCATGTGGGTTTTACTTGAATGCTTCTGAACAGTGAAGTATGGTAGAAATGTTTGAATGTTGCTCCTGGAATATATTTTACGGGGTAAGATCGATTGAATGGTTACGTCCAGTGTCATAAAAATATTTAATTGTCTATGTTAACAAATATTTTAACATTTTATATTGGGGGGATGGTCACTCCACATGACAGTTTAGCTGGACGCTTTAAGTCAAAGGTCATGACTGACCAATAGGAACGCTCCTACAATCATGACCTCTGTCTTAAAATATCCAGCAAGCTGTAAAATTCAGGCTTGTGGATCACTGTCCATAAATGTAGTTTATGCATGCACACATTCTGTTTCTTTTTGTTTGATGTTGAGCTGTTGCCATCATACGCATGTCGGTATTGCGGATTTTTAATTAATGGAGCTTATTTTGGCAATGCCGAGTGTTCACGCACCACGCAAAATAAAATAAAATAAAAGAAACCACGCAGATACCACGCACCATTTCTCCATTGTTTCTTACGTCCTGCTCCATCACAGTAAAGTTCTGACGAGCCACGTGGGAGACCAGGTTCGGATGAAGCGAGATGCTGAGGGGAATTAAAAAAAAACAAAAAAAAAAAAACAGAAGTGTTGTTTCTATCCGCCAATTCTCCACAGCATCTCTAGGCGGCTCACACACACACACACACACACACACATTCCACCAGCAGCCCCGATCCCGCGCCGCCGGGGAAAACATCTCGCTTTCCGGCACGACGGGAGTCCCCGCACGACGGGGACAGAATGCCAGATGTCCCGCTGGACCGCCGCTGATCGTGTTTGCGGAATTTGGACGAATCTCTCTCGTTTCTCTCTCTCTCCGCCCCGCCGACTGTCGTTTTTGTCCGAGCCGCGGAAAGCCGCGTCGAAATGGGACGCGCAGGAAAGTCGCGGTCGCGTCGCGTCGGTTCTTTTTAAGTAACAATTCACGATGGGAAGCGGGAGGAAAGTCTCGCCGTGGCTCGGACTGCTTCTGCTCCGCGCCGTCGCCGGATTTCACGGTGAGTTATTATCGCCAAAAAAAAAAAAAAGTTTTGCGACGCCGACCGGCACGTTTTTCGTCCTTAAACGTCCCCGCTCGCCGCTTTTATTTGCAGCTACGGGCGACTCGGGCTTTCAAACTTCGAGGCGGACGGAGACATTTCTTTCCGTTTTTAAAACGAGGGTCCGAAGTCGACGTACCTGCGTACATTTCGTCGTCGCTCTGATTGGCCGGGCTGCCCCTGGACCCGCATGGGAACTGGGGATTTTACGGTACAAACCGGACGAATCGACCCGTTGTACATTTAGGTTGTTTATCAGAGCGACTCGCGACCAGTAGGGACGGGGACAGTCCCGCGGGAGACACGTCCTACACCAGGGTAGTAAGTGGGATTCGAACCTGGGTCTTCTGGGCGGTACTTCCAGCACTGTGAACAGCCGGTTAGGGTAACCCAATGGTGTTGGGTCCGAGGAGTAGTAACGGTGCATAATTAGTTATTAGTTGTTTGTTTTTTTTAAATGTTTAGTAGTTTATTAATTGATTATCACAAATTTATTTATCACAAACTGTTTGAATGTTACGATGATTAAATGGTTTGGTCCAGGCCTATAATGGCTGGTCCAAGTTATTAGTATGGAGAGCGATGAGATGGAGAAGGGAGAACATTTTATTATTTATATTTTTAAATCTGTATTTATTGGAAGTTTTTGTATATATAAAGAACAGGCCAAAAGTTTGGACACGCCTTCTCATTCAATGTGTTTTCTTTATTTTTATGACCATTTACGTTGGATGATTCTCACCGAAGGCATCAGAACTATGAATGAGCACATGTGGAGTTTTGTACTTAACAAAAAAAAGGTGAAATAACTGAAAACATGTTTTATATTCTAGTTTCTTCAAAATAGCCGCCCTTTGCTCTGATTACTGCTTTGCACACTCTTGGCATTCTCTCGATGAGCTTCAAGAGGTCGTCACCTGAAATGGTTTTCCAACAGTCTTGAAGGAGTTCCCAGAGGTGTTTGCCTTCACTTTGCCTTCACTCTGTGGTCCAGCTCACCCCAAACCATCTCGACTGGGTTCAGGTCCGGTGACTGTGGAGGTCAGGTCTCCACTTTTTGTTAAGTACATAACTCCACATGTGTTCATTCATAGTTTTGATGCCTTCAGTGAGAATCTACCAATGTAAATGGTCATGAAAATAAAGAAAACACACTGAATGAGAAGGTGTGTCCAAACTTTTGGCCTGTACTGTATATAAGTTAATAAACAAAGTCTGCCTTCAAACTGCCACCATCACCACTCAGCTGTCCTGCACAGGACAGGCGGGTAAAACCTGCAGGAGGTGAAGGTGCCCCTCCTGAAATGAACTACATGCACGGTGTACAGAAATGGCTCTCTCGGGGTCGCCGCTGTGGGAAGAATATGGCCATTGAGCCCCGATGCAGCTGGGGTTTGAAATCACAGAGCAAAGCTTTCACGGACGCATGACGTCTGCGCTTTCCAGCGAAACAGCACCGTGGCCAACAAACACAGAGATGCCAGTACAGAAGGGACGCTTTAAAACTCCAGGAACAGTTTCTCGCCGTTTTCCACAAGTTTTTATATGTTCTGTAGCCCTCAATTATGTTGCTTGTGGAATGTTGTCACCATTAACGCATTCCTTGACCAAGGAATGTCCAGCCTGAGCGTTTATGGTCCCCCCTCCCCAGGTATACGGTTCACCAAGAGCCCTGCCAACCTGACTGTGACCCAGGGGAACTCGGCCCGCCTGGGCTGTGCTGTTGAGGGCCTGAGCGAACCGGAGATAGCCTGGATGAAGGATGGCGAGAAGCTCTACAGCACGGACCAGATGTACATCACGCTAGAGGCGCAGCACTGGGAGACCTTCCATAGGTAATGAGCTGTGGCCGGCAGGGCTCTTCGCAATGTTATTAAAATCATTCCAGTGTGAGTGGACCATGTGGTGAAATGACTCCTCTGATTGGTCCAGACAACCACATCATTTCATTGTACCACTGCATTTTACTATTTTATCTATTTTTAAAATATGTTACATATAGAGCATTCATCAGATGCCCTTATCCAGAGCATCTTACAATCAGTAGTTACAGGGACCGTCCCCCTGGAGACACTCGGGGTTAAGTGTCTTGCTCAGGGACACAATGGTAGTAAGTGGGGTTTGAACCTGTGACACTGTAGTTGTCCGGATCGTAGGTGAAAGTGAAGTGATTGTCATTGTGAAACACTGCAGCACAGCACACTGTGACACAACGAAATGTGTCCTCTGCATTTAACCATCACCCTTGGTGAGCAGTGGGCAGCCATGACAGGCGCTCGGGGAGCAGTGTGTGGGAACGGTGCACCCACTGCCCTGTTTCCCTCTGGACTACTGTCACCCCTTGTGGTGTATTATGAGTATGGTTGCAGCACAAATATCCAGTTTCTGATTATGATCCTCAATAACTGACATTGTCACAAGTGCTTTAGCTCTTTTTAACACGTTTAAGACAATTTCATTTTATTTTGATGGATTCATGCTTCTCACAGGTGTACCTACCTCCATTAATTTTTATATGTTTGTGTCTGTAGAGTGATCATGAGATTTTGTCCCCTAAATGTCAGGTAGCATTTCAACTCCTCAGACCGGTAGCATTCTTGGTGTCATGAAGAAATGGTGTGTGTTGTAAATAAAAGAAATCGGACTGGGTGAATGTTGGGAGCTGATTCACATTCAGCACGGAGGCGGAAGAGGGACTTTGAAGTGGGCCAGAGCTAGGGATCATTTAATCAGCATTAGGCTGCCCGCTTTACCAGTGCACCCTATTTAGACGGGGTAATAATGACCGTGGTGGAATGCTGTCATCCGCCTGTGAGTAATGCACGGCTCAGGGGACTGCCTGTAACTCGCGGCATTAGTGAACTCTGTCATCGTGGCCAAACAATTGAAATAAAACCATTTTTTTAACGTTCAAATGTCTGCACTCAGCCCTGCCACACGTCACATGTCGTCTGCCTAGGGGCGTCATGGGGAGTGGGCTGAGGGTAGGTGCACATTATGGTAATGTGATCTTTTTACCCAGTTATTCACACACTTCAGTGCCACCACCAGCTCTATTGGAGGGGAGATTTTTGATAGAAAGGAGCCCATCCTTTCATTAGGGAGGTCTGTGCCAAGGGGACTCAACTTGCACCCTAGTAATCTACTGTATTTGTTTTATATAAACAGCCATTTGTCATTCTGTCTGTCTGTCAATCTGTCAAATGGACAGGGCGCCATATGTGTCCTGATTAGGGTTTAAGTCTTGCCCCTCGTCCTCTTTCAGCATGAAGTCAGTACAGCAGCAGGATGCTGGGAAGTACTGGTGCGAGGTCGAGTTTCACGGCATGTCCATTTCGTCTGAGCCCGCCTGGATTACTGTAGAAGGTATCGAATCTTATCGAATGAAGTGAAACACATTCAAATGTATAAACACCATTCTACTGGCTTTGGTCCGTGTATCTGCATACCCCCAGTCTTAGCTCTTCTTTTTTCAAAGGCGTTCCCCATTTTGTGCTGGAGCCACAGGATGTGGCCACGTTCCCTGCTCTGCCCTTCAACCTCACGTGTGCAGCTGTGGGACCCCCAGAGCCAGTGGAGGTGCTGTGGTGGGTTGGGGGGCAACAGAAGGGCAATGCCCAGCCCTCTCCTTCAGTACTCCGTGTTTCTGGTAAGCCCAACGCTTCCTCATGGTGACTAATGTACTGATGATGCTCCTTTTTTGTGACCTGAAGAGGTGACTGCTGTGGTATGATGGGGTTGTGTATCATGCTGTCAATAACCCTGTTTTTATCTTTAATGTGTAAATGTACTCATCCTACATTGACGGTAAAATGCATGGAGAAAATAGAAAGAGCAAACATGATGTCTGATGCTTCAACATTGGCATATTATTCAGTAAACCTACTTAGTACACCTTCATTCAGGGTCATGTTAATGAATTACAGAATGACATAATAGCCGCACCTTGAGGATCTCATCAGAAGCCGTGCGGACAACTGAACTTGGTCAAAGGTCACTGCAGGGTGGCACCGAGCACCAAGCCTACATATTTTTGCTTATATTTGTCAGGGACCGTTCAACAACAGCTATGCAAATAAGATGGTAAATAGCATTTTAACTAAACACTGGTGTCGCATTGGTCACCTTTCATTAATTAAAATATATATATTTGGGGTGTTAGCTGTGTGTATTGCAGTACAACTGCAATACACACATGTCTAATTGGCTGGATCAGAGGGGATCAATATGGCTGAGGAGCAATAAGACACACTTCCCATTTCCATATAATGTGTTGTTTCACTTGCATTAACCGGACCTGCGTGCTGCGAGTGACGATGCATAGGCCTTCAATAAACTCCATGTAGAGAACTAAAATAAACCAATACCAATAAAAGGAATAAGGAAGGAACTGGGACTCTGAACCACCACAGGTTGTCTCGCCTCATTTTATGCCTTCTTTCAGGCAACTAAATTAAGATCATCCATTTTTTTTTCTTTGTGGAATTTGAGACAGGTGGGAAAACTTGACCTGACTGCAGAAACCACATTAGTGATAATTAGTGTGCCACACCTTTTATTTTCTAGGACTTTAATGATAACAATCCTTTTTTATTACCTGAAAACAATTTTCTGTGCAAAACCCCCTTAACTAACAGTGCATGCCTATGCATGTCCTGGAGAAATGAATTCCTGTCCTTCCAAGCACATGTGGAGATACTCTAATGGCCAGTTTTTACGGACATATTTTTGGAGAGGCAATTTGTGACTAAATCACCCAAATTTTAATGCATGGTCTGAACTTGCATCTATCTGATCCTGCTTCTATTGATGGGCAACCACATCGAACCAGTCTTTAGTGAGTGGATGTTGCGATGTTGGCTAATTGAATAAATGTACAGTGCAGATGAAAAGTTTGGACACACCTTCTCATTCAGTGTGTTTTCTTTATTTCATGATCATTTACATTGGTAGATTCTCACTGAAGGCATCAAAACTATGAATGAACACATGTGGAGTTATGTACTTAACAAAAAGTGGAGACCTGGCCTCCACAGTCACCGGACCTGAACCCAATCAAGATGGTTTGGGGTGAGCTGGACCGCAGAGTGAAGGCAAAGGGGCCAACAAGTGCTAAACACCTCTGGGAACTCCTTCAAGACTGTTGGAAAACCATTTCAGGTGACGACCTCTTGAAGCTCATTGAGAGAATGCCAAGAGTGTGCAAAGCAGTAATCAGAGCAAAGGGAGGCTATTTTGAAGGATCTAGAATATAAAACGTGTTTTCAGTTATTTTTTTAGTTAAGTACATAACTCCACATGTGTTCATTCATATTTTTGATGCCTTCAGTGAGAATCTACCAATGTAAATGGTCATGAAAATAAAGAAAACACATTGAATGAGAAGGTGTGTCTAAACTTTTGGCCTGTACTGTAAATGTTATTGCTGTAGTCGGCTGCCAGGATAAGCTGTTGACACTCATGCTTTGTAACTAGATTGACATCTATTTGGCTTGAGCTAAAGTGCTAATCATGTCGCCTCTGACAACCAGGGCAAGGATGGGATTATAAAAAGTGTGAATATAATATGTGTGATATTTTCCGTTTTGATAACATTCAGTTGTTTATCTTGTGAAATCTTTTTATCTTTTTTACAATGGAGGCGCTGCTATTTTTAAAAGGTGTATTCACATGTGTGTTCCAATATTAACATGATTTTGAATAATAAGCTTTTGTATTGTGTTGAGATGCAGAGATATCTGGTCAAGTTTTCAAGTTAACCATCTATAACCTTTCTTTGTGCCTCAGACTAACAGAAAGTCTGAATTAGTGCTTATATGAAGTAGTGCTGCACCAAGTGCACACTGTAGCCTCATTATTTTTCTTACTCTTCAGTTTATGCTTATTTTTTTCTCTTCTTATGTCACATTTTGCACTGCTACTAGTCTTACAAACGGTTACATAATTTTTCCATATGTTGGCTCTTAGACTGTGGGTCAGAATTAATGGTCAGTGCGACAGAAACTCCAACCTGGCAACCGTACCTGTAGATAGACTATAACTCTATAATTTAAGCTTTATAGTGATACAGTGGGTCTCTTCCAGGTGTTAATGAAAGTGTGAAGTTTTACTGCGAAGCGAAGAATGCCCGAGGCCTGTCGGTGTCCCGTACAGGCACAGTGCACATTAAAGGTGAGTGTGGATTTCTCTTCTGTGGGTGTTCAGATGAATGAAATGCTGAAGAATGAAAGGTTTCTCTCTCTGTTTGCTCCTTTTCTGTACGTGTGTCTGCAGTGCTGCCAGAGGCTCCACAGGATGTGCAGGTGCTCCAGGTTCTTGAGAGTAACATCACCTTGGTTTGGGTGCCTGGATTCAATGGTCACTCAGACCTAAATACCTGCACTATCCAGGTAGGTGTGTTTAGTGCAATTTACATAATTGTTGTGATTTACCTTTGGCTATTTACATTTACATTTAAGGCATTTGGCAGACGCCCTTATCCAGAGCGACTTACAACGTGCTTTCATGTTAAAATCAATGAAGTGATCCATTCTGGTTCACTAGGACCCCCAATTATGAATACAATTTTTTTTATTCACTCTGTTGTAATGGGATGTGGTGTGATAAACCCTTCTGAGTCGTAGCGACATTTTTTATTTTTTATGGACTGAGCTTCTTCAACTCCAGACTCCCACAGTTAGATATTCCCACATGAAGGCCATTGCTTACTTGAATAGTAACATATGCTCTTTTGTTCTCTTTCTAACCCTTTGCAGATGACAAAGAAATCCGGGAGGAAGGTGCAGCTTCCTGTCTGGCGTGAAATGGTGCCTCCGTACCAGAAGGTCATTGGCGGTCTCGACTGCTACTCTAATTACAGCGTCAGAGTCCAGTGTGACAATGAGGTGGGGTCGTCACCCTTCTCACCTTGGGTGGGCTTTCAGACTCCAGAATCAGGTAAACATGTATTGAGATTCAGTTGCTTCTGGTTTTTAACTGAATGATGGTCAGTCTAAATGATGGGGATGACATGGTTTTGTCATCATTTTAAAAAGCAATTCTGTCACTCATGCTGACGTAAGGCTGTATGTCCTGTTTGCGATCAGGGAGTGCTGTTCCTTTTGACCTAATTCGTGAATCAGCACTTTACTGAAAGTAGTGATTAGTGGTGAAGGAAGCGGCCCGTAATCAGAAGTTTGCCAGTTTGAATCCCGATCCACCAAGGTACCAGTGAGGTGCCACTGAGCAAAGCACCGTCCCCACACACTGCTCCCCGGGTGCCTGTCATGGCTGCCCACTGCTCACGAAGGGTGATGGGTTAAAAGCAGAGAACACATTTCGTTGTGGCACCGTGTGCTGTGCTGCTGTGTTTTACAATGACAATCACTTTCACTTTCATTTTTCAATTCACCCAGATATCTGAAGATATAAAGACTCCATCTTTATGTAAAAAGGATAGTATTTGGCATTAGCACTTGTTCAAACTCTTATCAATCTGAGGTTAGAACACACTGCCATCTCTTTCCTGCCCTGCCTGATACCCTGTGGTTGTTGGCTATGCTCAAGAAAACAAACAGGCCAAGCTGTTGGAAAGGCCAACCCATGTTTCCCCTCCTCTGGAAGCCACCCATGTGAGGGGGTGCAGGGGACTGAGAGCGGGGCTGCTTAGGGGAGTGTCGTTGGGGGTTCTGCTGTTGACCCTGTTTGCATGTTAGTAAACTGGCTGGACTGGCTCGAGTCCAGTGGATTCCAGCCCCGTTGGTACAATGCTCCATTGTGCATGGCCCCAATCCATTTCAATGTGTGGCTGGCTCGAAAGCGCGTGTCCTGGTGCTGCCATCAGATGGTGTTGTAGGTTAGTGCATGCAGATTTTGTGGATTTCTTAGGGAAAATCATTTCATGGGGTTCTAGGGTCCAGGTTTCAGTCCAAATACATTGATTGAGTCAATGAATTCAGGCTGTTAAATTTTTGGGGGAAAAAAATTATTTTGGCCAATAATTTTAGTTATTTATTTAAAGAAACTACTTATTGACCTTTGGAACATCCAGACTTTATTTAAATTTTAACAATTTGCTTTTGAACTGTTGCACAGGAAACACATGTACCTTAAAAACTGAAAATGTAGAAAAAAATAAACAAATGATTTTTTTGTAAAATTATTTTTGTAATTGTAAAAGTAGAAGCGATAGGATAATTTCTTTTTCTTTTTCATTTATGGTGCACAGTGCCATTGGTTGCCCCCAAGAACCTGACCTTTGATCTCACTGAACAACAGCTGTCCTTGAGCTGGGCAACCCTGAAGGAGGAGGAGCTCAGGGGACGACTGCAGGCCTACAAAATACAATGGGACCAGGGAGGAGTGAGTCAGGTATTGACACAGTACTTTTTTTTTTTTTAATTAAATTAGTATCAGATCATTTTTAATTTGGATGAAAATGAGTGATTGTGTGGTTTCTGGATCTGTAGTTAATCAAATGTTCTAAATTTCGTATTAAGAATAACTGACAATTCTCATCATCAACAGTGCTAATGCCTCATTTACATTTACGGCATTTATCCTTATCCAGAGTGACTTACAATCAGTAGTTACAGGGACAGTCCCCCCTGGAGTAACTTAGGGTTAAGTGTCCACGCCTCAGGGACACAATGGTAATAAGTGGGATTTGAACCTGGGTCTTCTGGTTCATAGGCAAGTGTGTTACCCACTAGGCTACTACCACCCTACTACCACTACCATCTTCTGTCTCCTCTGTGCAGGACGAACTTCTCTTTAAAGAGAACGTGGCTCGCCTGTCTGGTGGCGGACGCTTTTTCAATGCAACTTTCCAGGTGTCAGCATGTACAGTTGTTGGGTGTGGACCATGGAGCCAGCCTGTGCTCGTGATGCCAGCCTCAGGTATGCCAGATGATTATGAACACTGACTACAAAATACATGCATGTTGGATTTCTCTGTAGCTTGAATTAAACTGCTGATAATCTCAATATGTGCAATTTTTATTTTGTATTTGATGTGGTTCATAACAGAGATTTCTTAAAATTTTTATTTCTGCTGATAGCACTATGAACAAGTAGTATTACAAGCAAATCTAAAATTCATTTTATTTGAAAACTGATTGAAAACTGATTTACATTTATGGCATATAGTAGATAATTATCAATCCGTTCTTTAATTGATTGTATCTGGTTATTTCTGTAAAACCTGAAGATATGCTTGATGTTCTTCTATTGCTACGTCTATTAAACCACATGGAAAATAGGGCTACAATATTCAAAGACATCCAGGAATCAGTGGCTTCTAGTAGCATGATGTGCCTCTTTAATATGTTTTGTGGAGAGATTTCAAGTGTCCGAAATGTTTGACTCTATTCCCACATAGATATGGAAATTTGTTCAATCTAGGTACTTTTCTGCCACTTGCCATAAGAAGCTCAGATAAATTCAGCCCTAAATCTGAAAGGAAACTGAACATTGAGGAATGTTCATGAATGGTTGAATTGGCAGTAAGCTATTGTGCTGGACTGAAATCAAACAAATCACTTTTTAAACTAATCCATTTGGCTGAAAGGCTTGAGGAGAAAACAGAGCATTAAAATGGTGGCAGGTCACCCAGTTTTACTGTGGAACTAGAGTTGTGTGAAATTGTAAATCGCTTTGTGCAGTTCTACACAGATCCACTCAGAGAGGGCATATGTGGGTGGGCCTGCTGCTGGGCCTGCTGGTGGCCACCATGTTGGGTCTTCTCCTGACAGTTCTTGTGCATCGGAGAAACAAGGAAACGCAGTTTGGGTAAATCCACTTTTCTAGCCAAATGTCTGTAACGTTCATAACATGTATGTTTAATGAGTCCAAATTTGGCATCTTTTCAGTTCAGCATTCAAACCTCCAGGGGATGAGAGCTCAGTTTCGTTCACAGCTGCCAGGTCCTTCAACAGACAAGGCCAAGACCCTACAGAGTCTACCTGTACGTGAAGCATGTCCGCTTTACATTTAGATATTCTGAAAGTTTGACTTTTAAATGTTCCTTTACATGTTTCTCCCTCTAGTGGACAGTCTGGGCATCAACGATGACTTGAAGACCAAGCTTCAGGATGTGCTGATCCCAGAGAGGCTTCTAACACTCGGCCATATGCTTGGCAAAGGTCAGCATTGAATAATAACTGCTTCACCGCAGCCCATGTTTTCAGTAATGATTGCTAATATAGTGTAGTGATAAAAAAAGCCCTCTCAGACCATGAATGTGTAAGGGAAATTATTGCCATCCAGTGATTGTAATATCTGACTGCTGGATATCTGGTTTAGGTAGGCTACTGATATGTTTTTCTTAAATGTCATATCATTTATTCTGCATATATCAGCCTTTTGCTCTTAAGATGATTGTTACTCAACTTTACTTACTTAGATATTTATTTATGGTTGTCTTCTATGGTCTGTTTGAAGTCATATATGTCCCGTGTGTAGAGATGGTACCCAAGTAAGAATTTCATTATGCTTGGTACATTGCACTCTGCACATAACAAAAAAACTTGAACTAGTTTAATCTCTGATTACATATAACTAGCTTTCTCTGCAAACCTTTTATAGGGGAATTTGGCTCAGTGAGGGAGGCCTTCCTGAAGATTGAGGACAGCTCTGTGCAGAAAGTGGCAGTAAAAGTCTTGAAGAGTGAGTGTATTGCTCTACATTGATGCTGTGTGGTTTTAAAGGTCCTACTCATTAGTTATTTGGTGTGATTTTGACGCACAGCTGACATCACCTCTTCAAGTGACATTGAGCAGTGCCTGAAAGAGGCTGCCTACATGAAGGACTTCCATCATCCCAACGTCATTCAGCTCATTGGTCGGTACACGAAATTGGCCAGGATTTACACTATACAAGTCATAAATCTAAAAGTCGATTTCATTTGTTCATTTGTTTGGATTTCATCCTCAGGGGTGAGTTTACACAGGCGGCCGCAGCAGCGTCTACCCATCCCCATGGTGATCCTGCCATTCATGAAGCACGGCGACTTGCATACCTTCTTGCTCATGTCTCGCTTGGGGGACGAGCCCTTTGTGAGTGCACAGCAAACCAGAAACCCTCAGCTCATATTCGACCCCATTAATCCACTTACAGAAGATGACCGGATTGTTCTCCCTCCTACAGATGCTGTCACTTCAAACACTGGTGCAGTTTATGCTGGACATTGCTCAGGGGATGGAGTATCTTAGCAGCAAAAACATCATCCACAGGGACCTGGCTGCACGCAACTGCATGTAATTCAGTCTAATCCTGGTCCAGTCAATACTGCGCTTCATTTTCATGTTTTGCATTTGATATTTCACACTTTTTATATCTCTCTCTCTCTCTCTCTGTCTTTTGCTCCTAGGCTAAATGAAAATATGACTGTGTGTGTGGCAGACTTTGGCCTGTCCAAAAAAATTTACAGTGGCGACTACTACCGACAAGGCTCCGTATCCAAACTACCAGTGAAGTGGATCGCGCTGGAGAGTCTGGCTGACAACGTTTACACTACTCAAAGCGATGTGGTAAAATGCACACAAACACACTACTATCCAACAGATTATTTAGAGTGCATCAGACAATATCAAGTATTTCAGCATTTGACCATAGTAACACCATTGCAATTTGTCACATTTCAAAAATCATGCCGGTTACAAAATTCTTTTTGCTTAAATGTAAGATGGACTGTACATTCGTAATTGTAAAAACTTTCCCTTGTTAATCCACCCATAGTGGTCTTTTGGAGTGACCATGTGGGAGATCATGGCCCGTGGGCAGACCCCCTATCCGGGAGTGGAGAACTCTGAAATCTACGAATACCTCATCAGGGGTGAGAGGCTTAAACAGCCACCTGACTGCAGAGATGATATGTGAGTTTATCTTCGATGGTAAAGAGGTTCATAATAAAGGCATTCTTTATTCTTTCCTAATGTATAGTGTATTTTTCTCCCCTCTACTACCCTTTCAGTTATGAGATCATACATAGCTGCTGGAGTCCAGTGCCCAAGTGCCGGCCTACTTTCCAAAGGCTGATCGAGCAGCTGGAAGGAATACAAGCCAGCCTTTCTCCAGCACCAAATAAAGAACCGCTGCTCTATGTCAACCTGAATGCAGAGGATTCAGATCAAGGTGCCGTGGCCTCCGGCCCCGAGGAGCCGTCGTGGGGGGTGCCCTGGCAGTGCGTGGGCATGGAGGAGGACGAAAAAGACTGGCTGATGATCGCCTCGGGGGCAGCCCGGGCCATTGGTGGGGATTACCGCTACATTATTGGGCCACCCAGTGGTGGGATAGACGAGGATGGCAGGCAGGTGTCTGAAATGTTGGAAGGAATACCAGAGGATGTTAAGGAGGAAGACGAGGACTTCATCATCAATGTGTGACCGTAGTCTCCCATAAGACTAATTGTACTGTACGCTCATAGTCAGCCCCAGCTTCCAGAGTTGGTGAGAGGGAAGCAGATCAGAAAAACACAAGGCCAGCTTGTGACGAACAGAAGACTCTATGCCTTTGGTGAACTTTGTATGAAAAACAAGCAGCCAGTTCAGAGCTGAACTCTTCAATTTTTTTTGTGTGGCTGTTTTTTTTTTTTTTTTCTCTGATTGTGCAATGACTAAAAAACGTCACAAAAGCTACAATCACTTACTCGAGCAATGTTAAATTATAACATTTAGGCACCTTAGATGTACAAAGATAACTAATTTTTAATGCAACTCTACCATTTTTTTATTGGTGGGGTCATGTAGTGGTTTAATTGCTGTATGTAAGAATATATTGATTACTTTAAACAACGCTTACCTGTAATACAGCTACTGATATGTACACGTACGAGACTGTGAAAGGACGCTTTGCCAAGCCTATGCTGATTGGTTTCAGAACTACACAGACCAGAGCCAGTGCATAAGGGGATAGCAAGGGATAACTGATTATTTATGGATGTTGCCATTTCATTTTTTTATTGTAAAACATGTTCATCTGTTTTGAAGACATGGCCATAAAATCTCAAACAAAACCAATATTGTCTGAAAGTTGAGTCATGGAAACTGGACTTTCTTTAATGTATGTTTCATTCTGCATCCACAGACCTTTGTCAATCTGAAAACCAATATTGTTCAGGAAAAAAGTATTAACATATGTTCAAAAAAAAAAAAGCTTTTGACCAGCCCGATTAATCTAATGTCTCAATGTGGAGGATTTATTTCAATCCTCTGGTCGACTCTCAGTTCTGAGACTCTATGTGCTGAGATGAAGACCAATCGGTTGTGCATTGGAGAGGTGAAATGGGAACCAAGGTACGGAACCCCTTACAGGACTTTTTGTACTGATGTCTGGATAAAACCGAGGTTCACTGGTTGTACTGGAGGAGGAGTGAGGGAAACTGTGACTTGGGATAAATGTAATGTTGATGCATAGAAAGCAAAAGCAACTTGAATTCAAATTGTTCTAAATGATCCCTTTCCATGTTTAAAAAAAAATTGCAGATAAGTGAAAACACTTTTTATGTTTTATCAAGTACTGAATGAAAGTGTTTTGAAACTGAATAAAAAGGGGTGTTCATGATTCATGATTCTTCACGGTGAAAGTTTTGCAGCAGCCATGAGAGTCTGGGAGGTGTGTTTTAGTGTCAAAACGAGCAGATTGCACATCAAATGAAGAAAACCTATGAAGCTGATCGTTCCTGTAGAATTGAAGAAGAACTCCACACTTCATGGACAACCTTTTCTTCTATGGCCATGTGTGGATCTCCTTATTTCACAAAAGGTTTGTGCCTCGGCTAATTTGAGCTTGAGAAGCACTGGGTTTTTTTGCTCACTGCGATAATAAAGACTGACATTTACAGCATTTATCAGACTCCCTTATCCAGATCGACTTACAATCAGTATTTACAGGGACAGTACCCCCCGGAGCAACTTTGGGTTAAGTGCCTTGCACACTAAACAATGGTAGTAAGTGGGATTCGAACCTGGGTCTTCTGGCTCATAGGCGAGTGTGTCTACCACCCTAGACTTCTTTCTAAGTCGCCAAACAGTCAACGCACACGGATCTCCGGTGACTGGAAATTCGGCGTCCGAGAAGGAAAACGCCAACATGGGCGACGACGGGAACACGTCCCTCTCCGCGCAGAGAGCGCCCTCCCAACATGGCGACACCTCTTCCAGGGACGTCATGGCCAGCGTCCACCGTACAAACATATAACGCGAACGAAAACAGAAGTTCCACTTTACACGTATACTTCACGCGAGCAGGGAAATCACACGTCTAACGAGACCAGTTTACCATAGAGACAAAAGTGAACAAACACGTCGGCGGAGGTCGGCATTCTCACGTGGAGCGCCGCACCGTGGGTCGGCGGCGCGCATGCGCAATGGCGGGCGACGCGCCACCGCCGGAGCTGTGACGTACGATACGCCAGCACGCACGTTTTCCTCTGGTTGGGTGAGACGCACGGAGCAATGATGTCTGCGAGGGGGGGAGCGAGAGAAAGGGCGACCAAGGAATCGGCGGAAAGACGAAGCGACGTCGTCCTGCGAAAGGTAACCGTGCTGTCTGGTTGTGCGGACGACTGTGTTTACGCAGCTCGGCCAAGCCAGACCTACCCCCCCCCCCACGAGTGGAGAGTGTGGGCGAAAAAGCCACGAAAGGACGCCCTGCTGGCTGTCCATCGTGCTGGATGCGGGTCAGGAGCATGCGGGTTTCGGTGCGGCGGGGCCTGCTGGGCCGGTCCATCACATGCGGCGAAGGCCTCGGCCATTTTTTCCTTTTTTGATCGACGTTTTGCACCCCTGGAGTCCACATCTCACACGCGGCCAACAAACCGGGTACTTTCTTAAACACGTAGTCGGTAGTTGGAAGTAAATCCGACGCCGTCCGCAGTCAGGAAAAGTTGCAACGCGGTAGGCCAGGATGACAACAAGCCGACGACTACTTAGTAATGTCCACGCGGGATTGGATGTCTGGCGTCGCCGTAACCTTTCGTTTTAATATCAACCTAAATAATCTTTATCGCAGTGTCCTGACGGGTGTATGTTTTTTTTTAGCATATCTTTTGAAATGTGGTAAAAGTGGCCAAACACAACATGTATTGTTCGGTAGTAATACAATTGGTACTGAGTGGTAGTAGCATAGTGGGTAACACTTGCCTATGAACCAATTCCCACTTACTACCATTGTGTCCCTGAGCAAGACACTTAACCCTAAGTTGCTTAAGGGGGGGGACTGTCCCTGTAACTACTGATTGCAAGTCGCTCTGGAGAAGGGCGTCTGATAAATGTTGTAAATGTACATTTGCAGCAATTGTGTAGAAGTATTATTACCTGATAGTTATCAATATTGGTGAATATAACATTTTTGGTCCCCTGTTAAGAAAAGTTCACCATGTGAGATTATTTAACATTAATACGAGTTTCCCTCGCTTGTCTATGGTCCTGCAGTGGCTAAAAATGGCGATTGGTGTAAAGAGTGCTTTGGCCGTTCTGCGGCAGCTCAGACTGTCTGATCTGGAATTCGTCCTCTTTCGTCGTCATTAGGGGAAAGGTTACCTCCCCTTTCTCATGCTTTGTAAACCCAGAGAAGATGAAATAAGATCAACACCCCCCCCCCAACTTCACTGTCATGTAGGGCTGAAACGATTATTCGAATAACTAATGATTCGATTCCAAAAATGTTAGAGGAAAATTCTTTGGCTCGAGGCTTCATTTAATTCGTCACCAAAATCCATCTATTATCATATGTCTATCATATTTTTCTCTTTATTCTCTGATGGGCTATAGCAGGGGGTACACCCCTTTTTCCTTTTTTTAATTAAAGTAAAACTAAGGACAAATAGGCCAACCTATGTTTCATAGTTTTTTTTCCATGTACATCATGAATGTTTCACAGAAAGGTTGATTAAATGGGCTTAGTTTTGGAGCCAGTATAACCCAAAGGTTTTAAGCTTTGATCTAATAAAAAAATACTTTTTTTGTCAGGAATAACAGCCAAATGCTTGCTCATTTTAAGAAGATTTTCATGTTGATTAATCGATGAAAAAACCGACAGAATACTCTATACCAAAAATATTTGATAGTTGCAGCCCTTCTGTCATGTCCTGAAAACGTGTGAAGCATTTCAGTTGCTCAGTGATTGGATGTAAGAATGCACAAATGTATTTATTTTTTTTTTTTCCCATGACACGAGACCCTGAAGAACCAGTGGGTTAATTGAAAAATTTTCTGGAAAAACTCCCAACACGACTTCCTGTTTGTGCTGGATTTCCCACTCACTTCTATAGGCCGCTTTCCTCCTCGTCCCGCCTCTCTCCTCCTCATTAGCATTTAAAGCTACAGACTCTCATTGTGTGCCTGGATAACAGTGGCTGTAATTCTGCACCAAGGCTGCATTTCAGAAAGTGGCTTCAGATACAGCATTAGGGGAAACAAAAAAATTCATAATATGGGTCCTTTAAACTTTAGTGTGGCCAAAGGATTGAGGCAGTTCGCAACTGACTCATATTTCCACGCTTTTGTACTTTTACTTATTTTGGAGTTGCTGACCACATCCACAACTGAAAAATAGGTAACCAGTTCCACTAAGCATAACCGTGTTAATTTATACTACCAAAAGAATGCGAGATTGGTCTTGGGATCACGCTGACTGGATTTCATTAAAAGAGTATAATGCTACATTTTTTTGTTTGGGCCAAACTCTTCACATTGGATCCTTAGTTAAACTGGACATAAAGTATGCACACCAAAGAAATTCCTGTAAAATGATCTGATAAAATGAGTCCCTAATTAGACAATACAAATATGCTAATTTATGTCAAACATGTTCTCTCTAATGTGAAACGTACTCTAGCCCAACGCTGTGGTAATATTAGTAACCTGTAGCTAGTGGTCTGGAGAAATCTCTTTTTGTAACAATGGTGACTTGATGAGACAAAGCACTGTAAGGACACGGTTGGCTCAGTTAAAAAAAATACAGTGTAAGCAGAAGACGAAGATGTGCCTTTTGTTCGTTGTCAGGACTGTGATATTATAATCTGAGCTAAAAGGTTTGGAGGTTGAGTGCAGACGCACCCTTTTTGAATGGATGCATTTCAGCTTAAGTAGTTTACTTCTTTAATGCTGCTACTACAAAGTGGAATTTGTTTATTTGCAATTAATTTCCCTGTAATTGTTTATTAATTGTATGACAAAGATAGTCAGTTGTTGATGATTCGTCGTTTTGTCAAATTGGTCACTTTACATATGTTTTTCCTTTTCATTGGGCTCTACTTTCAATCGGTCACAACAGTTTGAAGCTTTTTCATCTGTTTGTTAGTAGATAATACAGATAACTAACAAATAAGTCTTTATCGTGAAAAGAAATGAACTACCATTTTTATTGGTGTGAAATTAAGATTGTGTTGTAGGCAACAGAAATAAACCATGTTTTTATGATTAGTATTTTAATAGGGAGGAGCCAGAAGATTGACTTTGTTAAAGATCATGCTTGTTTAATCTATTTATTGTAAATGTAAATCTTACCTAACGGGTAAGGAAGCAACCCATAATCAGAAGGTTGCCGGTTCGATGTGGAATGAGTTAGTGGCAGTGGTGCCCTAGCGGTTAAGGAAGCGGCCCCGTAATCAGAAGGTTGCTGGTTTGAATCCTGATCCGCAAAGTACTGTCCCCACATACTGCTCCCCGGGCTCCTGTCATGGCTGCCCACTGCTCACCAAGGGTGAAGGTTAAAAGCAAAGGACACATTTCGTTGTGTGCACTGTGGTGCGCTGTGTATCACAATGACAATCATTTCACTTTCAAACTAAATCTGAAACATATTTGTTCTTCCTTTGGTTTTTGTTCAAGGATGGTGGTTTGTTCAAGAGACCAGCTGAGGTAGAACACACAGGAAGACCTTCAGATGTTCTCCAAAATCTCATGGCCACCCAAAAGAAGCAGGCAATAATGGTGCTTCAAGAGGAGGGGGCAACAGCCCCAGTTGTAGCTCCAGCCACTGCTACATATCCAGCGTTCTTTGTTGTTATCAATCCAGGTCAGGCCAGTGAAGGTGGCCAGGGTCAGAATGACCTGCTGACCTCAAAGGGTTTAGAAATCTCAGTGAACTCACCCGTAGGAATAAGGGCAACAGGCTCTCATCCAGTCACCTCCACTGTCCCCCCAGAGGCTAATTCCAGCCAGCATGCAGAGCTGCTGCCTCCAGAAAGGACGTGCAAGGGCATCTCGGTCACTCTGGACAACAATAACATGTGGAATGAGTTCTTTCGCTGCACGACGGAGATGATCCTGACCAAGCAAGGGAGGCGTATGTTCCCCTATTGTCGCTTTCGTCTCTCTGGAATGGAACCGTTCCAGAACTACATGCTGGTCATGGACATCACTCCAATGGACAATTTCCGTTATAAGTGGACTGATCGGCACTGGGAGCCGAATGGGAAGGCAGAGCGTCATATCCCAGGACGAATGTTTGTCCACCCTGACTCTCCCTCATCTGGTCACCGCTGGATGCAGAACCCCATATCCTTCTATAAACTTAAGCTGACCAACAATCCCTTGGACCAAGAGGGCCACATTATATTACACTCAATGCAGCGGTATCTGCCACGGTTGCACGTGGTCCCTGCCGACATGCTGACAGACATGTCACAACTGGATGGGCCAGATGTGGTGACGTTCAGTTTTCCTCAAACTGAGTTTTTTGCAGTCACTGCATACCAGAACCTGAGCATCACGCAGCTCAAGATTGACTATAACCCCTTCGCAAAGGGTTTCCGTGAAGATGCCACAAACCTTCGCACTTTGCCCAGACTAGGATGCCTCAGTGCAGAACGTGAAAAGCCCAACAAGGAGCAACACGGTGCTGTAGGAGGAACAAGAAGCTCAGTTGAGAGAGGTCTTCAAGCGCTCTTTGCGAAGAAGGGGGGCTTTGATGTGAAACCAGCAGGTGACAGATCTCAATCTGATATCAAGACTGATAAAAGGTAAGTTTCAGAGAGTTCTGTAGCACCGTGAGGGTGTGACACACACACACACACACAAAAAAAGTTGGTTTTTTTTTGTTTTTTTTATAAAAACATTTCACATTATTGTTACCATGCAAAGTATTGGCAAAAGTTTTTTGATCTGTGATATTGATAGGGCTAATACTGAGAAACTGAACGTTAATGCTTTAAAATGAATGTTTTGGTTACATGGTGTTGAAATGTGAGTTAGCTCGTCTTGTCAGTTTTAAATAGGCAGTTTCTCCACTGGAGGAAATGAAGTGGTTTCTTCAAAAGAGTCAGTCTGTTCATTTTGCAAATCCCATTCTCTTTCAGTGCTGTGAAACGAAGACCAGGCACTATATCAGAACTGTTTCAGGAGGGGCCACTTAAGATGAAGAAGGCGAGCAAAGAGACAGTGATAGTCCACGAAACAGAAAGTGCAGGAGATACAAATCTGGAAGTGGCTTCTTCAAAGACATCTTATAAAGACATTGAAAGAGGGCACGAAAAGGTTGGCAAGAACCCAGGAATCGGTGGACAACTCAGTGAGGATTCCCATACTGAAGCTGTTGTACCTGTTTCCATAGAAGATAAGCAAGCTTCCCTGATGCAAACCACCCCAACCCCAGACAATTGTGACTTGAAAGCTGCTGCTGTGTCGTCTGAGAATGACATTCGACCTCAAAATAAGGATGCATCCACTAAGCATGCAGAACCTGCTACTCTACCCCTTCTTGCTCTGTTTCTTCAGCAGCTCAAGGCAAAAACGAAGCCTTTTGTAAAGTCCAAACCTAAACCTGACAGCATGAGCTGTACTCCAGACTCGGTCCAGGCCTCTAATCCTTCTCCCCCGGTTTCAGGGACGTTACCTCAGTTACCTGAAAAGTCACCTGCATGTTGTGTTGAAAATACACCTTCTTGTGTACTGTCAACAGACTGTGCCTCTAAAACACAATCACTGGAACCTTATGCCGCTTCCTCTGAAACCTGTGTTGCATCATCCCACCTTTCTACAGCTGACATTAACTCTCCACCAACATGCACTGAACTGTCTTTGAAGGCCAGGAGCGACTCATCCACACTACAACCAAATTCCACCGTTAACTTGTCTACCAACTCCGCGCCATTTTCACCTTGCACTTTTCCTGACTCAGAAATTTTACGTACCAATCACCCAGATGTATTATCCCAATCCACATCATTCCATGACCTTTCCATTCGGAGCCCTTCTCCCTTGTCTGATGCAGAGCCTTTGGAACCCATTGGTATTAATTTAGATGCTCCTGTGAGCAATGAGGGTGACGAACGTGCCCCACAATCCAGATGTCAACAGCGGCCAGGCAGCCAGTCTGGTGGAAGCAAGCGGTCAATGAAGTGTAAGAAGAGGAGGAAAACAGACAGACATGATGAACTTCAAGCCGTTGGAGGTCTCACTGATGTCAAAATGCAGCCAAATCTGGAAGATGTTGAGGGCCAACTGTTTGTTTCCTTCACATCTAAGGTAAAATAATAATTTTATGTTTGGTGTGGTTTTAATGTGTTTAATGCATTTTTCTTATATCCTTCATTACAGGAAGCTCTTGTTGTTCACCTTGGAGATGATGTAAGGGAAGAAGAAACACTGCCACCACAGAAATCCGAACAAGCAGGTAGTTAACGTGATTGCATTAATGAGAAATGGTTGAAGGATCTGTCAAGGACAGATCTCTGCAAAACTTTGGACATTTCAATATATCAGTGTAAATTAAATCATTCTTCTTTTCTTTATTTCATATTACAGCTGAAATCCCAGAGTCCATCCAAGAGAGGATATCTGAATGTGAAAAGTCTCTCCTTCAAGACTTGAAAGTTATGAAACACAAACAAGTTATCCATCCAGTACTACAGGAAGGTAATCATGCACATACTAATCATGCATGCCAGTGATGCTCATTTAGCCTCATTTTTTAATGTACGTAGGAACTCCACATCACCACCGTCGCTGTCTTTTCTCTGAGTGAGGCTCTGGTGTAGGATTTTCAAAAGTGGTTAAAATGATCAATCTATTAACATGTTTGAGAGATTTGCGCTGATATTCACGCAGGCGAGTACCCCGTACTCCGAGTTACCCCGTGCCATTATGGTAAATGTTGCAATCAAGAATGAAGGGAATGACTTTTGCTTTGCCATTAATTATTTCTGTTATTTCTTTTTTTTTTAAGTTGGATTGAAGTTGAACTTACTTGACCTCTCACTGGAAATTGACCTGCAGTATCTAGGCGTCCAACTGCCTATTCCCCCATTTGTAGAAGGCTCAGGGCCAGGTGAGAGTTTGGTTTATGTAGCGTTTTCTGATGTACCACTTCCAGGCGTGTGTGCACGTTGTAACTTCCTGTCTCTCTCGATGGTGTAGTCCCTTTTGTTTCTAGGACAGGGAAGACTACAGATTTCACTAAAATCAAAGGCTGGAGAGAGAAATTTGTTGCACCGGAATCGTCCAAACCTTCACAATCGGAGGGTAAGGTTTAACTGATTAATGGTTTTGTAAAGACTATCAATTATTTGTAGCTTACCATAAAAAAGTGACAATTTGGCAGGTTCAACTGTTCCTTTAATGTTTGCAATTAACATGTCAACGGACTATTTTATTTATTTTGTAGGAAGCTCTGACAGCGGTTTAAAAAATCGCTCTGCTTTCTGCAGCGACATGCTGGATGAGTATCTGGCCCTTGAAGGCAAACTGATTGATGAGCGAGCAGCGAGCTTATCCTGCACATCCATTCCGACTGTGGCCTACCAGATGCCGACCAAGAGCACCAGCTATGTGCGCACGCTTGACAGTGTTCTGAAGAAACAGACGCCCACTGAACCAGCCCCTCCGCCCTCATCCTGTACAGCGCTTGCTTCTCCACGTAAAATACCAAAAACATTCCGCGAGCTTAAAGAAATCCAAAAGCCGAGGCACAGCAGGCTCAAGAAACTCAACAAGAGTAGCACTGCAGAAGGAGCCACCTCTCCTGCACAGTGTCCCAAATCTGGCAAGCTGTCATCGGCTTTAGCGGTAACGCCAACCGCTGCTGTTCCTCACAGACGCAAAAAGGCAGCACATACTTCAGACACCCCAACTTTACCCGCCCCAAAGCTTGAGGAGCCGAGGAGACTAGAGCGTGTTAATGAAGACAGAAAGTCGGACCAGCCTGGCGCTGCCCGCAGCACTGAGCTCTCTGTTGGCATGTCTAAGAGACTGGTGAAACTCATGGAAGTGGAGGAAGGTGCGGTGTGGGAGGGAAGGGAGCGCCCTTTTATCACAGAAGAACGAGCAGCACTTGCCTTAGCATCCTTTGCTACTTCACAGGTAATACTTTTTTTTTTTTTTTTTTAAGGTCTTAAGTTTGAGCATTTAGTTTGAAGTGGGATTTTTTTTTTTCCTGTCTATCAGGATGAAATAAAGCATAATGTGGCTTCTCTGAGTGTCCTGAAGCGCAGAGCCCCACCCTGTCTCAGTGCCCACTGTAGGCTGGGCTGTGTGTGCGCCAGCCTGGTTCACGAGAGACACCACAGCCACTGTGGGAAGCCAGAATGCATGCTGGGCTGCAGCTGTCTCCGACACAAGGTGGTGTTGGTCAAAAACCTGACTGTGTTGGAAAAAGTGGAGGATGAGGAGGATCCTGGGCCTCCGGAGTCGGTGGCGCTGGATGCGACGTCATCCAGTGTCAAAAGACAGAAAAGGAGCCAGAAGGCCTATGGTGAGAGTACAAGTACAGCCACGCATTCCCTGTGCATTCATGGTTGGTTTTGCATCTTTTAGGATTTATTGCTTTTTGTTCTCTTAGTTCTGACTGACCATGATGGGAAACCGGAGCCAGTCACTCGTGTGAGAAATCTGTGGAACCGTAATGAAGATGAGGATGATCCGGAGCTGCTACTGGCACCTCCCCCAGTTTACCTGTCATATGCTAGACCAATGCAATATAACACTGAAGTAAGAGAAGTTAATAGCAGTCTTTAGGGTACATTTGCGAAAAATGTTAATCTGTAAAGGCAATGTTTGGTTTAATCATTATGTGATAATATCGGTATGTATATTTATATTACCGGATACAAATTGATAACTAGCAGGATTGTCAATTTTTTATTTGTTTGTTACATTGCGTTTTTCCTTCAGATGGAGGATGGCAAATTTAAAAAGGAGGACACTATGACTTGTGCTCGTGTACGGCCCATGTTTACTGGAAATTCTCGGAGAAAGGTGAGACAAAAGCTCTTTTGATCTATACCTTTGCTGGTGTTCTTGGCAAACACATGTTCTTTCATTGTAGGAAGATGATACCTGCTTGGAATCAGGAGATTCAGCAGAAGGTGAGTGTTTCCATCCCCTTTACTCAACACAAGCAGACCATGCTTGACTGTTCTGAATTTAAAAGTACAGAAAATCTATAAAATCTGGGATCTGTTTAAAGTGGGGTGCTAAAACTCATTCCAAAAACCCTGGTATGGAATTGTATTGCTTTTCTGTTTTCCTACCTGTTTCCCATGTTTTATTACACATTCTTCAGTAGTGCTGTTTCTTTACAATTTAATTCTTCTCACGCTTTTTGTACTATAAGCCCTATTTTGCAGTGTGTGCACCAGGGAACACTATTTCAATCCTGTGTGTACTTGTACAAGGCTGGGCTGGCAGTAACAAATCTTAAATGTATTATTTCATGTGTCAGATGTGGAGCCTGGGCAGTGTGTCTCTGGGCCCTCTAAGCGGCTGGAAGTCATTTCGGATTGCAGTTGGGAGCAGCCGACAGACAAGAACTGTGTTTTGCACGTGCTGTGTGAGCACATGGCACAGGACCGTCTGAAGAGCCCGTTCTGGGTCGGCAAGTACCGCATCCAACCCATATCACAGTTGGTCAGCCAGGAGGAACAGGGCCCTTGTGTCAACTACAAGGTGTGCATCTCAAAGCCCCAAATCAGCTTGCTGAAGCACAAACTTCAGCCCAAGGAAAGCCAGACAGAGCCGCCAGAGCAGAGAACTGAGCAGGAAACGGAGAACACCACCAAAAAAACCAAGGTGAAGTTGAAGTCTGCTCTACAGCCAGAGTCGGGACTGCCTTTCATGTGTGGGGTCTCCCAGGCTGGCCTGCTCATTGCAGAAAAGATGTCTGGAGACCTCAGCAAGCCTCCGGTTACAGTAAGTTTCCAAATCCTAGCAGTCTTATTGAGTGGTTATGGTGTACCAGATGCTGGATTTAAAAAATAAAAACAATCATAAAAGTATAGATTGTCCAATATGAACATTCATATATTAAATGAAATACCTTGGCGTCTCAGAAAATCAAGAATGTCCATTTATGAACTTGCTTTTAAAACTTCTCTTTATACCCTATGTTCAGCTTAATGGCAAATCCTACTCCCAAGCAAAGCTACAGCTGGGTCAAATGGGTGCACTGCACCCAGCCAATAGACTGGCTGCCTACATCACAGGCAGGTTGAGGTCCACCACTTCTCAAGCAGCATCGAACACTCAAAAGGAATGTCCCTCAGCAACCACATCTACTTCCACTGTTTCCGTGGTTAAAATTAACCCCAGACCTGCAGGTAAGATCATCTTGTCTCTTTATCGCTTTAACTTTCCAATAGAGGTTTGTGCTGTTTGTTGAAGACATATCGAGGGCCAGCAATTGCAGCAGCATGTGCATGTTCTGTTGAAAGTTTCTTCCAAAAAATAGAATAAAGTCAGTCATTTTCCAAACATAGGTTGGTTGGTTTTGATTATTGATTGTTTTGACTGAATCAGTAACATTTTCACAACAGACTTTCATTGTTATTACCTGCAAAAAAATCAACTCTGGAAATGCTTGGTTTGTTTTGTCATGTACATTGAACAGCCATAACATTAACATTGTGATTGCATTGTGAACATTTATGTGATTTTAATATAAGTAATTATTTGGGAAAATATAATACTTTGTTTTTGTTAGTCGCCAAACACAACTTTTTTTTTTTTTTTTTATACCCATCTGTTTGTAAGATCAAGCTTTAAGCCTGTACTCATTTTTACAGATGGCACCTCATCTACAAAGACTGTGAAAGTAGTTCCGAACCAGAAGATGGTTGTGTATTCATTGCCAGTGAGTAAGGGAGGCCAGCCCGTTTCCACATCCACCCCTTCCAGAATTTTATTCCAACCAGTGCGGACGCCCACTGGGAACACCCTTTTCCGGAACCCTAGTGGCCAGTTGGTGCATCTTGTGCCTCTGAGCCAACTGCGAGCCATCAACCCGAACCTAGTGCTTCAGGATAACAGTGAGTATGAATTCTTGTAAGATACTCCCCAACACTGTATATTAGTATTTTAATGCTTTCATTACATTGTAATATTTTCTTGTCCCCCAGAAGCATATGTCCAGATACCAAAAGTAGATGGCTCTGGATCATCCACTGTCCCAATCTTGAGTACCCTCTCATTAGCTCTAAAGAAAGCATCTGAAACAAGTTTGAGTCCTGCTGCTGCTGCCACTACCACCACCACTGGTATCTCAGCGATCATCACATCTCCAGTCAAATCCTCTCTTAGCACCCCTGCTGCCACAGACATGGGGACCACAGAAGTTAATTCCACTGTTAACTCTCCATCCCAAGCCTCCAGAACGGTGGCCCGTCCAGTCACCTCTGACATTATCCAAGCTATTTTGAATGCGGCTCCAAGGCTAACAAGTCTAGGTGCTTCTCAGGTACCACAGAGTTCTATATGTGCTGGGGGGAAACCAGCATTAGCCACACCAGGAAATGGCACTTCCACCACATCGGAAAGTTCTAATACTTCTGGACACCTGAGCGCTGAAAATGTGGTCTCCTCAGACCACAGCTATACAAGTGCACAAAAAGGTGAGCAGAATAGTGAACCTGGAGCACCTGTTGACAATGAGGTTTCAACATCATCTGACTCAGTCCAGAACCCAAGAACTAAACCCAAAGCAGCTAGCAGACATACATCAGAACTGTTTGAAGAGATGTTTGATCTAGCGCCCCTGAGCTCGGAGGGGTCTGAGGACGAGATGGAGTCACAGAACTCGGACATGTCTGAGGAGTCTGAAGATTCTGTATTCATCATCAGTGTAAGATGACATGACAGCCACCAGCAAATATACATTCACACATTATCATGCAAAATGTGTATCTTTACAAAATTTAAGGATCTTAATGACTGGATTTAGGAGATAAAATTATATTTTTCATAGAAAGAACTTCACAATTTTGAAAAATAGGATTTACAATTTGAAAAAAACTTAGTTATTTTAAAGATATTCACACTTTTCAGAATAGACATATTTAATTAATACATATACCTAAAAAATATTCAGATAAATTGGTATTAGTTTGTACCATGCATGAAGCCTGTTCATATAAGAATATGCCAGTAATCCCAAAAGTATTGTTTGCAGAAGGTTTGTACTTCAAAGCATACCTCTGTCACCATTTTTTCCAGGACTCAGAAGATGAGGACAGAGGTGGGAATGAAGAAAATACATCAGTAGATGTTGAGACAGTGGATGAGTGGACTGTTCACAACACTAAAGTGTAAGAAGCGTCCAAGAACTGCTTTCTAATTAAGGGCCATGATTAAATAGAGACATGTATGGCATTAACCAGACACCCTTATCCAGAGCAATTTGCAATCAGTTACACGGACAGTCCCCCTGGAGACGTGTCTTGCTCATGGGATACAATGGTAGTAAGTGGGGTTTGAACCTGTGACAGTGGTCTTTTGGTGTGTTATGCTGACCAAATCATCGTCAGTTTGACTGTGTCTCAGTTTTTTTTACTTGACCTGTCTGTATGCCATTATAATATTTCTGTTCACCAGATACAATTTTTGTTGTTTCCCAAAGACCCAAAGAGAATATTTTGAAGCGCGAATCCAGAAGTCTCACAGAACACTCCATACAAGAGCGGAAACGTCGAGTACAGATGCGACAGTGCTTTGATCAACTCAGAAAGGCTGTAAAGCTCAACAATCCCAGAAGTTCCAAGATCAAAATAATACAAGCGGTAAGAGAGACATGTTCAAGACCCACAGAAATTATAGTAATGGTTATTGTCTATGAGACTATTTTGATTGCTTTGTAAATTAAATCTAATGATGTTTGCTTAGAACTGTCTTTAAACATAAGACTACACACAAGCTGACATTTTAAAAAGTGAAGTGATTGTCACATGTGATACACAGCAGCACACGGTGCACACAGTGAAATTTGTCCTCTGCATTTAACCCATCACCCTGAGTGAGCAGTGTACAGCCATGACAGGTGCCCGGGGAGCAGTGTGTGGGGACGGTGCTTTGCTCAGTGGCACCTTGGCGGGTTGGGATTCGAACCGGCAACCTTCTGATTACGGGGCCGCTTCCTTAACCACTAGGCCACCACTGCCCCATTTTATGCGACATGTTTTATGCAACATGTACAGAATTTATTAATAATGACACTGATTATAATATTTTTCTGATTCTGTCTTTTTGCAGGCCACCAAAACAATCCGTTCACTTCATTTTGATGCTAACTGCTTGTCTATTGAGATGGAAATGCAGACCAAACTGCAAGCAGCTTATCTGAACAAGATCACACTGGCCTCTGGTAAGGGCCATTTTCTTTCATCTTCTTTACTCTATATTTTAAGTAAGTATACATGAAGAATTTGTCTTCTGGACAAATTTAGTTTACATTTTTAACCCAATATTGGCATTTAACCCAATTTTTGCCATTATGGCAGGAGTATTTAAAGGTGTTAAGGAGAGCTGGCAGATCAGCCAAAATGAATATAGGAATGTTGTATATTAAAATCAGTTGGTTTTATTCACAGGAAAGTCTGTGGAAATGATTAAGAAGAAGCTTAATGAAATTATCAAGATGGACAAGCAGTTGCAGACCAGGAGAAAATTGTTGAAGAAGCCAAAGGCAGCACGCAAACCCCCAGCTCCAATTCCAGCACCTCCACACCCTCCACTTTCTGTGCCAGTTTCATCACCAGCACCCCGGAAAGCCCAGATCACCGTCCAATCCCCTCCTGTACAAAATCCCCCCAGCCCTGCCCCGTTGTTGTGGAGGAAAGTCATAGGACATTTCCCATCAACCTCAGCAGAAGGATCTGAACAACCGCCTATGCCCACAGGTCAGTGCCAGCAACAAATTTTATTTCTCATTACAAAAGAGCATTATTTTTCTTCAGAACCAGTGTCACCAGCGTTCAGTACAATACTTTGCCAGCAAATCTTTACACTTAGTAACCCTTTGCCCATCATGCACTCCACTTCAGGCTCTGCTGGGCACCCGTATGCAAAACCAGGTGTGCCCACCATTCTTTTGGGTTTAAATCAAACCCCCCAAAAGTATATAATATTGATAAATCTTGTGATGTGTTTCAGGTGTTGCTTCAGTGACTATTACCATCCCTGCAGTATCACAGCCGGTGCAGGTGTCTATGCCTCTGATGCAGAATGATGCCAGGCTTCAGAACCAGGAACCAGGTAGCTACAGGTTTCTTTACTCTGAATATAAAGATGTGTGTGAAATATTGTATGTGACTATTTTTTATTTAATTTTATTTTAATCTTTCAGCAAATGTCACCATTCCCACGATACTAAATGTGAAATCTTTGGTCTCACCTGAGAAGAACCCAGTGACTGTTAATACACATAAGACTCAGCCCCTACATGAGTGCCCTGCTACATCCACACCCACAGTCCCCGTTCCCGAGGCCAACAAGTAGAAGAAGTGAAAGCATTGGAGGAACCCTTACCCTACCTGAGAACCAGTAAAAAGGAGTCTCTGGCCGAGCCTACTGCTGTTGATTCTTGCCAGGAGAAAGAGAAGGATGCTGACGACGAGGGAGAATGTGACGATCCACTGATGTCGCTGCTTGATGAAATTTGCAACCTCAACGATCAGCTGAGCAATGACTCGAGTCTGCTCTCGGTCACCCCGTCCAAGCTGGGAGAGTCACTAGCAGGCATCGACCAGGACGAGGACCACTCCCTCAGTCCCTTACTCTTCAGTCTGAATGATGACCAGTTGCAGACCCCCACCTCGTTTCCCAGAGGTGACTTGATCAAACCACCGGCTCCAACGCCCGCACCGGTCAGGGTGAATTGTGGGCCTGCTCTGTGGACAAAAATGATGCCTAATGGACACAGTAACCCCAACCCCACGGCTGAAGTCAAAGTGGATGCACTGGCCCCACCCCCTCTGCTCCAGATGAAGGCAGGCACACTTGCCATGATATCGGACTCAAATGGGTGGTCTAAAGAGAGCGAGGTGTCATGGAGGCCAATGCCCAAACTCGCTCCATTGGGGTTAAAGACTGCTGCCCAGACTAATGTTAAACCAGGAAGCAATTCGTCCTCATAGTTCTGTCTTGTGTTCTTTTCCTAGCCAATCAGGGATGTACTTATTTATGTCTATAAAAGGAGAGGACTTTTATTTGTGTGTGTGTGTGTGTCTACACAACAAGCACTACCTGCTGTGCCTATCTGCTTTAACCCAAAGATGTAAAAAGGAAAAAAAATTAATCTGTATTCAATAATGTGGTTGTGTGTTTCTCTATCAAGCTGTTGGTCTTATTTTAAGGACTGAATAGGATATGCAATATATGAATCACTCTACTATAACTTTTCAGCTCAGTTAACTGTAAATAGCTGTGGCCCCTTTTGCTCATGGAGGAGGGGCCATCTTCCTTGTCTCTCTTCCTTATGGGAATTTATTAACATTTAAAATGTCCTTTCCCTTGAGCCAATTTTCTGTATTTTGAAAAAATGCACAATTTAGACAGTCATGGTTAGGGTTCAACACTAATTAAAAGGGGATGGTGGACCTTGTAGTAATTCACTCAAATTATGATTTAAAAATTGGTTTGCGGTCTCAATATCATTGAGATACTTTTAAACTGTCTTTTTGTCAAGACTTTATGTATTGTTTTAATTTGTGTTAAATCTGTAAAGCAAAAAGGAATTTTTAGGTTTGGGCTCAAAATTTCAGATTCCTGGAGTGCTGGGAAAGTTCTTACAATCATTGCTGCCTTTAGAAGACCATGCTTTGTAGACCATAATCTAGAGAACTCCCAGTTGAAATTTAATGTAAGGCAGCATGTATTCAGATTTAATGCAATGTAAAGGGCGTGCAGAACTACTGAAATTTTGTGGTGTACATACTAAACCTAGACTGTTGCCTGTAGTTCTGTCCTGTTCTGACTTTTTTTTTATATAGTGTGGAGATAAAAAAATATATGGTGTAAATTTGTTCTTGTGCAATGCAACTTTTTTTTTCTTAAGAGAAACGAACCTCCTGTAAATTAAGGTAGTTTACTGCCTTTTTTTTTTTTAAGTAAGGAAATATTTTTCTAAGATGTGCATATCCAGTTCATGTTTATATTCAGAATGTCCTGAAACAGATCAGAAATCACCTTGAGACTGAATTAAAAACTAAATGTGGAAATGACCTGACCTTTCTTTCTCTAACTAGTAATGGCCTTCATGTGCCAGTCCCTCAGCGATATTTATCTTGACCTTTCAAGTCAACCCCTGGGAAGGTGTGTTAATTGAAATAATGGTGGCTATTGAAATTATTGCATGTTGGGTGATCTTTTGTTATCAATTCCCAAAGGTCCTGTTACTGAGGTCCAGGGTTCGTAAACAAGACCTAAAGGGAATTGGCGTAGTTTGGAGAACCATACATAAAGGAGTCTGAAGAGTGGGGTGGCTGCGGTGCCAGTGTTGGGTCGTGCTGAATACTTTTGTTGTGAATGAAAGATATACCGGTTATTTGATTTGTATTTTTGTGTCCATGAAATGCATGTAGTCTTTTTCATTGTGTTTGTATGTTACTTACGTGTACTGAACGTTTGAAGTGGTTCTAGTATTTTTCTCTTGAGGGGGAAAAAAAATTCCAGCTTGGATCTCAATTATGAGCAAACCACACAACTTCAAGAAACTGCACCGACGCCCCCCATCGACTTAACGCTGCCATTTGTGCCGACTGTGGAACTGCTTGGCCAACCGCAAATACATCGGCAGCCATCTTACCCCCCTTATTCTACATTCTGTCCCTGCTGGGCACCATCGGGAATCTGTGCAGCCTGCGCGTGTGTCTTCGGCCCTCTCGCCCCTGGAGCATCGGGTCTGTCGGGATGCTGAACATTGCCCTGTGCGACTTGGCTTACCTCGTCTCCATGGTCCCCTGGGCGGTGTGCATGAGTGCCGACTACGGACTGGAACATGGGTTATCCGCTCTGCATCGTGGTCAAGGTCCTCTATTTTGTCGGCTTGACGTCCAGCACCTTGTTCATCTCCGCTGTCAGCATCGATCGCTACCTGGCCATCACGTACCCGATAGCGTTTGAGGATGGTCCGTACCCCCCGCAATTCTGCACTCGTGTCCCTTGCTTCTGTGGGCCGTAACGGGCGTGCTTGTTTACCCTGAACTATCCGAACATTGTTTACCTGCATAATCGGGACGTCCCCATCTGCGGGGTGGTGGTGGTGTCCAGTTTTAATTCTGTGGATGCCACCTACAACCTCCTCTCCTACTACTCCTTACAGGTTCCTTACCCCTTCTGCTGGTCGTCCCATCATATATTAAAGATCATGGCTCGCGTGAAGCAGCTGCGGAAGCAGTGGGGTCCAGGGAGCGTCCAGGGCCGTGACAAGGCTCTCTGGCTGATATATCTGTGTGTTGCCAATTTCCTCATGTGCTGGGTGCCAGGACAGCTGCTGGACATCATCTCTTGCGTAGTCCTTTTTCACGGTGGATGACTGCACGAACACGTGCAAGGTGGCCAACATTGTGAATGTGCTGGTGGAGGCCTCGCAGTTGCTAAGTTCTTTAAACGCATGTCTGGACCCCTTCCTTTTTCACATGAACCATGATCTGGGAGAGGTGGCGTGGAAGGCTTGGGCGTGGTCGATGCACTGGGGAAGCAAGTGGTCATGCTGGTGCAACAAGGAGGGATTTGAGAAGTCCCCCGGTTTGAGACTTAGTGTGCGGAGACTCACCCACAATACAAATGCAGAAGCACTGAACATCTTATAATCACGTTTCGTATAAGTGTGGATGGTTTTGTGTGCAATCAACACTTTATGACTTTTGATCCAACCTTAATTTACTTTTATGTAAACTTTTGTTCTTGTTTCTCATAAATGAAGAATTTTCATTTATGAAGACATTTGTGTAGGATTCCAAATTCAAAACCTTCTACATTGTTATTACCACTGAAGTGGGAAAAAGGTCATTGTATAGTCAACGAATTATTTAACCAGCTGGTTTATGTAGGATATAAGAATGATATAACTAAATGGTCACTATCAGGTGTAAATGTGTTGTGTATAACTGTGATGTCATAACCGCAGTATGATCGCTTACTGAGAGATTTTAAGATGTGCAAACATTTTGAATGTTAAATAAGATGTGCAATAACATGTACAGTACAGTCCAGTCCAAAAGTTTAAACACACCTTCTCTGTTTTCTTTATTTTCATGACCATTTACATTGGCAGAAGTTCTCACTGAAGGCATCACTACTATGAATGAACACCATGTGGAGTTATGTACTTTAACAAAAAAATGTGAAAATAACTAAAAACTGTTTTATTCTATTCTAGTTTCTTCAAAATAGCCGTCCTTTGCTCTGATTACTGCTTTGCACACTCTTGACCTCTTGAAGCTCATCGAGAGAATGCCGGCACCTGAAATGGTTTTTCCAACAGTCCTTGCAGGAGTTCCCAGAGGTGTTTAGCACTTGTTGGCCCCTTTGCCTTACACTCTGCGGTCCAGCTCACCACAACCATCTGGATTTGGTATCAGGTCCGGTGACTGTGGAGGCCAGGTCTCCCACTTTTTGTTAAGTACATAACTCCACAATGTGTTCATTCATAGTTTTGATGCCTTCAGTGAGAATCTACCAATGTAAATGGTCATGGAAATAAAGAAAACCCACCTGAATGAGAAGGCGTGTTTAAACTTTTGGCCTGTACTGTATACCATAATTTTTACATGTTGCGTTTATTTGATGAAAATCCCTTTTGTACCACTAGGCGGCGTCGCCGCTGCGTTTAATCCGTTCAAATTACCGCAGATTGGGTCATTCCGGTTTGACAGCGGCACATACTTAAAGACGAAGTCGTCAAATATTCGTAATACATTTTTGTGTTTCGGATATTATGAGCATATTAGTATATTATTACGTCTTCGCGTAATCTAAATATATGTGTCACTAAATTTAATTTGAACAGAAAACTTTGTTCCTTTTTAGATATTTACCGGTCCAAATATTATATTTGTTACCATGGTTCTAATTTTGAAATATGTTGAACATTAATATTGTGTGTTGTATATTATGTTAAACATCGATTGTCGTTGTTTGTTACGATAACTAGGTTAGTCAATTTCCCCAAGAGGTGTGTAAAAAAAAAAAACCCAGCTCGACCATGCTAGCTAGCTAACGCGTTTAGAATCCTCGCTCTCTCTCCCGGCGCAGCAATGAACGCGTCAGCAGAGCGGGCAGCTAGCGGCTAACGCGGGGCGGCCGCCGTCACTCGCCCGTGGAGCGGGCTGCGGAGCGGACAGAGCAGCCGGGCCTCCCGACCGCCCGACCCTGCCCGAGAGAGGCCGAGGGTGGGGTCTCCGCCGGGAAGCGACATGTCCCCGTCACAGCGGCCGACGGCAGAGCCGAAAAACTTCCGATTCGGCGGCGCGGCGGGCAGACGGTTCCTGAATGCCGCTCGATTTGTGTGATTTTTTTTTTTTTTTTTTTTTAAGATGACACCGTATTTTTATAATTTATTGACACACGAGCCGAATGCACTTTTTGCACCGCGCAGTTTGTGGACCGACGTGTTACCGTCACGTTGATGATTCGTAGGTCAAATCATTGACATACAGGCTACACACCACACATACACACATAAAAAACACCAACAAGATGACGGCGGAAGGGTCCACGATTAAAAACCGGATTTAAAAAACCTGCTGCGCTCTCCGTCCATCAAACTGAGGAGGGAACAAGCGGGAACCAACAAAGAGAATCTCTCCAAAAAGGTAAACGTTGGCCGGCAAGTGCCGGTGCTTGCCGGCGGCTCTCCGGGTGGAAAACGTTGCCCCGCCACGAATCTGCGTTTGCCGCATGGCCGGGACTGCGAGTGACGCTTCTGTTACCGCTCCGGCTTTCTTTCTTCTTCTTTAGAAGCGTCATTTGTCGCAGGACCATCCCGTGGTTTCCTGCCCCTGTGCGCGGCGTAATAATTAATTGATGCGCGGAAAGTAACGCTAGCCGGTACCGAGCCGGTACCGCGCCGGTACCGGTCACGAGGAGGGTCGCGACTGCACGTTTCCATCCATCAAAAAAACAAAAACAGGAGAACCCGCACCTTTTGCGGAGCATAATGGAAAACCATCCGAATTAAATAATAAAAAAAATCCTTGGTTATGATTTTGTGAGTGAATATAACGTCAATGTCACCTATTAAAGCTGTTTCAGGGGCCGATGGAATTAAATAAGTCCTTTTACACGGGTTCAGGTTTGAATATAAGTGTAAGTTGGTAAAAGTGGTGTTTTTTTTTTTTTTTTGTATTTGAGAGCATGTCCTCAGACAATAATTTGTTTTATGATCTCTGGACACGTGTGCTGAGCCCCGGCATGTCAGTGTCTTGGTAGGAGACGTGCCAAGAATAAACCGGGCTGGGCCGTACGAGCGGACGCACAACAAGTGAAAATAACGCAGAATACCGCGCCGCATTTCTCCTGGACTTCCTCTGGCTTCCTCTCCGATTGCCTGTTTACACCCGAAGGGGCAGGGGCGATTGCACCTTCCTGTCAAAGCCCAGGGGCCTTCTGTCCCTGCTTCACCCGTTCGGACTAGGGCCTGTTGAATGCCTGTTGAGTGGCTGCATCTTTTTTTTTTTATTTAACACCTTTCAAAAATGGTCATCTTGTTAACCAAACAGGACCTTCATGTTACTTGCCATAATAGTGGAATTGTCTGTGGTTTTTTTTTTTACTGTGTTCTATGTTGTCAGTATAAACACCATGCTGTGCGTAGATCACGTCTTCAATGGGCCGCAGATTAACAATATAGTTAGAAGACTGTCTCATAACAAAAATTGGTCATATCGAATGTAGGTATTATATATATATATATACACACACAACACCAACTGTATTACATACTTTTATTTGTGTGTAATATATATACATACATACATATATATATATAATACACACACACAACACACACACACACACACACACACGTATGCCTTACCATGGCTATTCCAGACAAAGGGAAGTGGAATTCACTGGAGTCTGTTTCAGACAAAGGAAGATGCTCTCGGAACGTGAACGTAATTCTAGCTGCTTTACCGGGGGGGGCTTTTGTGTTACAAAGTCTTATCAAAGGCACCTTCTCCTTGTTTGCCTCCAGTTTGCGGGTGGTAGATTCTCCAGAGATCCTCCAGAGGCTACCGTTCTGCCCCCAAACCGGAATATGCAACGAAATACTCCATTTCTGAACTCCATCATGAACTGCTAAAAACCAACAAGAAAACGGCTTGTATGACGTACGAGCAGGGTTTTCTGTTGTTAGTCGGTTACAAATCGCCATGCCTCATTCAGTGTTGGGGTTTTGCCCCTACCCCTCCTTCTTTATGTATGTAGAGCTCTTTGAAGTTCCCGTGGCTTCGAGTTACAAAAGAGGGCATCTGTGAGATCAACACAAAAACACTGAATGTATTTTTCAGTCACAGTTATCCGTTTCCCCAACATCAGGCTGAACAATTTAAAAAATGAAAAGGACTGCATCATCAAACACGATTGGAATCTCTCGGTTCTTTCAACACTGTACGAGAAAGCCGTGCAGGCGGCGTGCCGAGCGGAGAGCTTGCTGGGGCGATGTGCAGGGGAGAAGCCAGAAGGATGCGTGCTGGTTTCGGAGGGGTGTGTGTGGTGTGGTTTGTGTGTGTCAGTGAATGGATGAGCGTTTTTGGCTCACACGGGAGACACGCGCTGACGGGAAGAAAATGTCACCGGTGAGGGTTTCGGGGTTTGGGTGGGTCAACTTTCTGCCGATGTTGACTTCAGACGGGGCCTTGTGAGAAAAGGAGACGCTATAATCACCAAGGAGCAAAAGTAAGTGCTGATGTGCTTTTTTTTTTTTTTCCTGCTGAGGTGGGCACTGATTTGTGCAGCGCTTGTCAAGTGCATACGGTTTTTTACGGACGCCGAAAGTTGATAAATCATCATCTTCCATTTTATTTCCAGCATTGTTTTATCTTGTGTTTATGGAGTGGGAGATGCCACTGCTTGCCACAACACAAAACTAAATCATATGTGACCATTAATATATATATATTTGAAGTGATACACAGCAGCACAGCACACGGTGCACACAGTGAAATTTGGTCCTCTGCATTTAACCCATCACTCTGGGCAGCCATGACAGGCGCCCGGGTGTGGGACGGTGTGTGGGGACGGGCTTCGCTCAGTGGCACCTCAGCGGCACCTCGGCGGATCGGGATTCGAACCGGCAACCTTCTGATTACCGGCCACTTCCTTAACTGCTCGGCCACCACTGCCCCAAATATATATATATATATATATATATATAATATGTGTGTGTGTGTGTGTGTTGTGTGTAGTGTGTGTTGTGTGTGTGTGTGTGTGTGTGTGTGTTGTTTATTTATTTATTTTAAAACTTTTTACGTTTTCACCAGCTAGTTTAAAACATGGTGTCGCTGCTATTGCTAAAGTAAAGCCTCCCTTCACTGCATCAAAATTTTTATTTGCTTAAGGAAGTCAGGAACGTCTGTACTTTTGGGGCAACAATCACAGAGCATGAGCCTGATGCCCAATGTGAACAGTTTGAAAGTGAATATGTCGAATATTGTTGGGGTCCAGCACAAACATGCAGTTGCACTCATGATGCATGTTTTACCTTTTAGGGTTTTACGCTGCATACTTTGATGTACACTTCTCCATGTCCCTTCTGCAGGTGACTCTTGAGAAAGTCATTGGGATCACCTCTCTGGGCAACCGTGCGCTGTCCTGTGACCCCACTTCCGGCCTTGTGGCCTACCCTGCAGGGTGAGTGACTTTGGGCTGGAAGAGAACAGGCAAACCCGGCAAAAGAACTGACAATTTAACAGAGGAGGCTCCTTCTGCTTCCATTACAGTGTGAAAGAAAAGTTCCCACTGACTGTGGGCAAAAAGAGGGAAAGATCCCTGTTGTGGCAGATTTGAACAATTGCTTTAAAAAAAAACAAAAAAAAAAAGAATTAAAACTTTTACTCGTGGCAAGCCGGCCTTTTCAAAGATTAACAGGGTGCTTTCAGTTTGCCTCAAGAAAAGATGTTAACTTGGCCGTCCATGGCTGCTTTTTTCATTTGTTCGTTTTGAATGCAGTCATTCCTACTATAATTAAGTCCCTCTGTAGGGACAGTGAAAGTGAAGTGATTGTCACGTGATACACAGCACACAGTGCAACACAGTGAAATTTGTCCTCTGCATTTAACCCATCACCTTGAGTGAGCAGTGGGCGGCCATGACAGGCGCCCGGGGAGCAGTGTGTGGGGACGGTTGTTTTTTCTCCGTGGCACCTTGGCGGATCGGGATTCGAACCGGCAACCTTCTGATTACAGGGCCGCTTCCTTAACCGCTAGGCCACCACTTGCCTCCAGTGCGAGATGCCTCAGACCTAACTGCCTCCGAGTTCGGCGCAAATCTTTCCCCGGCAGCAGAATGAACTAGGAGCCAAAAAGGCCAACAGCCACGTCTCAGCACCTGCAGCTGTCCGTATTCGCCGAGGGAAATGATGTGGCGCGTAGAAAGGAAGTGCTCTTTCAGGAAAGCTGGATGAGATGCACACGAGTCCCCAAGTGTCTGGTAGTTAAATTGGTGTGACAGCACTGTCCACACATCCAGACGTCCTCGTCATCAGACTAAAGACAACTTGCTGGTGTCCTTTTAAACATTCTGGCTGTTTCACTCCCATTCTTTTACCCTTTTTTTCATGTTCACAATGGTGAGGGGTGTGTTTTTCTGTGTAATGGTTACCATGCAGACTTTCAAAAGCTTTAGCACCTGCAATGGTACAATGGTATTGTGTAAGGGGTGCAGTATTTATGCACTGGGACTATGTAAAGAATTTATGGTACCCCGGTTTTAAAAGGCTATAGGTTACCCACAGTAACTCATCCAAAGGGGCGCTAGTCTAACCAGAAGCTCCCTGAAACCATCACCGTGAGAACAAACAGCGAGAGCTTGCCTGGCCTGGCCTGGCCTTCGCATGCAAACACAGCAATGCGGCCCTGGTACTCGGAATTAACTTCTGAAAGCTAAAGGGTTCAATCCGAACGGGTCTGAATGGCTGCATTCAGTGTTTGCCCTGATTAGGCCATTTGTCCCTCGCGGGCCTACCCTGTTTGTGATCAGAGCTCCCATTTTTGGCTCAGAGGTAGTACAAACATTGACCCATAGATGAAGACCTACACTATTTGGCTGCTGATTTGTGCAAATATTAAGTAGTTAAGTCTTGAAACAGCACACGCTATTGGACGATTCTCTCATTTTGCTAACTTTGCTAAAGTTTCTTTATCCTCATAACTAGAGAATACTTGTACTAACTTGTATCTTTCGTATAGTCTGACTTATGCAAGAAAAAACAAAGTGAATAAAATGATTGTATTCATGGTTCAAGTGCTGAACCATGAATATGACAAAAAGCCATGTGCTTTGTTATGATAAAAGCCATACAAGCAGTTTGAAAACTTGCCATGTGATGCACCGGACACAGAAAAACTAGTCTCATTTGTTAAAACGAACTTCCGCAATAAAAATCTGTTAACTCTCTAACAAAACTATTGCACCAAATATTTTAATGTATAATGCGTGTCAAAATTGTGCAATACTTAAATGAAATAATGTTTATGAGATACCAATATATGCAGCTAAAATGACCAAGATGGTCAATGCGAGGGACAACAATGTCACAATTGCTGTTAAGTTACACACTTAATAGCCAGTACTAAGAGTTAAATTGTGGTGCATTGTATGAATATTTCAATTAAGCCTTTACTATTTAATATTACATTTACAAGCTGAACTTGTCTGGGTTATGATAATAATTACAATTTCATTGAAAGTAGTAAATATTTCACATTGCAAGAAGTAACCATGTTTCAGATGTCTACAAAACCTTAATTTTTTTTTAAATACATTTAAATTAAATGATTTACATTATCTGGGAACCTATCTTAAATATTAGGACAAGTAAAATATTACAAATATTACAGAATTTATTTTGTATTTTGGTTTATTTTTAAGATAATTGCACAATTAACTTTTTATTTCATCGTGAACATCAGTTCACTAAATCTGTCTAATGAAAGGGGTTATTACAGGGTCTCACCAGCTTGTTAGTGAGAGAGGAAAGCCATGTTGACGTGCTTCTCCATCACATGGTGCTTTTAATCTTATTATGCAGTCAGACTGTGGTGCACATTGAGACTGGAAAAGAGCCACTTCGCACCTGCTTTGCCTGGTTAAAATTGCGCCATTACATTATATCATAGGCCAATATGGAGCAGTCACCGGGGGAAGCCTGTTTGAGATGTCTCACGTCTTCTGCCGCAGGGTAACCATCCTTGACCATCTTTTTTCTTTTATGAACAGGACTGGTTTGGTGTTAAAGCCCATTGTTTTTGGGCTTTAACAATAGAATATCCACTGAGATTATTTTCTATAACTTTCTATCCAAACTATTGACAACCACAGACATCTAAATAGGCCACTGGTGGTCAACACTAAGTGATGGTCTCATTATTGCAGTGCTTTTCAGTGAGATAGTAGATTGTGTTTTGTGGTGTCCTATTTTTGAATTTCATTAAAAGTGAAATCATCACTTGAAATTCCTGGTCTGTTGCAAAGATGTGCAACCGATTCTCCATTTTTTCCCCCCAGCTTTCACCCGTGAGCCCGTTCCTGCCGAGTCAGCAGAATATGGGTTAGCTGAGGCTGTCTGCATCTGTGCTTCTGTGGGGTGGATTCACATGAATGTGTGGAGGGTCAGTCAGTAAAAAACTCTGCAGCTGTCCAGCAGAAAATGACCCCGTGGGTGTTGAGCAATGGAAGTTTGCTTAGCAGTGTGCGCCATTCTGTTTCTTATCACGAAACAGTATTATAATTGAAATTGAATTCAATGTGGTCCTTTGAGGAAAAGAAGAAAAAGAAAGAAAGAAAAAACACACACACACACCTTTTGAAAACTATGGAACAGAAAGGCTCCATAGTCTACAATTACCCTCCTTGCGTCCTTCCAGAACACATGGCTTTCAATGATAACGCCCAGCCCACGGGTCCATGGGTGAGGAATGGTGGCTAATTTCACAAACGATTGCTTTCTCTCTCTCTATGAGAATACCCACTCTAAATCGATCTTGGTGTGTAAATGCAATCAGCGGAATTGTGACCTTTTCCTCGTCTACTGGATGAGGTCATTTAATTTTGGGCACAGTGTTGTTAATTTTAGGAGAATGTTATTTCATTAGAGGGCCTACATGAAAACGCTTTAAGTGGATTGAACTTAACCGTAGATTTATAAGCACTTGGGCCTGGTTTGTATCTGTGTCCTCTGTGACGTAGGTCATTTTTACTTAGGGGTGTACTCACTTTTGTTGCCAGAGTTTTAGACATTAATAGCTGTGTGCTTAGTTATTTTGGGGGGAAAGGAAATTTACACCTTTAAATAAGCTGTACACTGCTGTCCGAAGGAAAGATGTATAATAAAATTATTACAAAAATGTGAGGGGTGTACTCACTTTTGTGAGATATTGTATACGTTTGCTAGTGGAAATGATTGGTTCACGGGAATCTTGCAGGTTCATTGATTTTAGTTTATTATTATTATTTATGAACTTTCTTGTGGGTGTTGTGTATTCATGAAGTGTAACATCATATCTTAATGATGCTAGTGTCAAATAGAAACGAAAGGCTGATCAATTCTGTTGGGATGGCTGAGGAAGTTTGTAGTGACTTATGGATCGTTTTTATGGGAATAGTAAAAATAGAAGCTGCATCAGTCATGCCATTCCATATTCCATTTATTCCACATTTTGCATTTATCTCAGCATAGTCGATTTATTCTTTGCCACATGTGTTTGTTATTGTGATGTATTACCATATAAGAGTTACTGCATACTTTGCAACTCTATGAAAGCATTAATATAAAGATAAATTGTTGAACTGTTTGCATTTTGCTGAACTGTCATATATATGGTGACAGTAATATTACATTTAGGTACGTGTGCCTTTACAATGGAGGTAAACTGGTATGGATAGCAGGTGGTAAGATTTTGCTCAGTACTGAACAAGTTTCAAACATCATATTTTTGTCGTTGATGGTTTGATTACGTTCCTTTTGGACCATTTTATCTTTTGCGCTGTTAGCTGGTATCTCAGACTGGGTAACTCTCTAGCCTGACGCTTCACCCAATCATTGACAGACATATCTGAAACTTACAACGGAACCAAAACCCCGAGCGATGGCAGTAGTTCCCTCCGCTCACGTTGACATCTGAGAATATTCACCAGGCAGACAGAGGGTTTTGTTAAATGGCTGCCGAATGCCTGTGTGTTTAGCGTCAACTGCTCCACTGTATTAATTAAACATGCATAAATGTGTGTCAGGGTGCCGCTCTTCCTCGAAACGCACTGCAGCAAAGTGGGTCAGTAGCACTGTGTGAAGAGTGCAGCTGAGCAAAGAGAGAGAGAGAGTGGAGGAGAAATGCCTTCTGCAGCAAATTGCCATTAAAAAAAAAAAGTTCAGGCAGGGTGGTGTGTGTTTGTGTGTGTGTGTGTGTGTGGTCACTGCTGCATTGCAGCGTTCGAGGCTCTCGGGGCCAACGGAGCTCCAAGACTGCAGAATCCAGCCTTTTTCCAGCTGTTCTGCTATGTAGAAGCACCAAAGAGGAACAGTCTTAGTGTCCAGTTGCAACTCTGGAGCGTCGTTGTGTCCTAGTTCTGTCTTTTTTTTTTTTCTTCAACTCTTATTAGCTGTATTTATTCATACATGTTGTGCCAAATACATATTTACATGTTTAAACAAGAATTCCTTCATTTGAAAACATTCTTTTTCCACAGATCCTTACCCATTAGCACTAATATAATAAACCAGATGCTAGTTTCCTGTATTTATTACATGTAGTTGATTCATTAGTAACCTGTAGTTTCAACATGGCTTGTGAAGAGGAGCTGTCCTTGGTGCTGATTCCTTCAGCGTTTAGGGGGTTAAATTGCTGTTCGTGCTTTTGAAATCCTGAAATCCTGAAGTCTCTCCCTTCTCTGCTTGTCTCCTTCTGCATAAAGCCGAGCAGCTTTGGTTAAATTCCCTCGGCTGCCAAGGCAGCCCTATGGGATTAAGGAGCTGAGGGTTTCCGGCGACTTCTCTGGCACAGCTTGGGCGAAATACTACAGGGGTCAGCTTGGGTGAAGCCTGCAAAGAGCCAGAGCGCAGGCGGTGCTCAGCGGCGGAGAAAGCCGATATCCCACCCGGCTCCTCCCGCCGGCCCGACCACCTGTCCTTTCTTTCTGATCCCACTCACCAGATGGGCCGTCATGGCAAAACCCGTTCTCCCCCTTCGTTTTGGCTGCTGGTCTCCACAGACCATGTGTACACTTCACCTCACTCTTCGTGTACGGTAATGGGGAAATGTCCTTGTATCTCTGGACAATCCTCCAAGGGTCTCATCCAGCAGCTCTTCAGAATTGAATACACTTTTAAAAATGACTTTCATGCCCACTTTCTGCAAATGCAGAAAAGCCTGCAAGCACATGCCATGTCTCAGCTCTACAAAAATGCAACCTTGCATTTTACTAACAAGACTGAAAATGAAAACCAGAAGAGACACAATTATTAAAATACATTTTTATTAATATTGTACTCATTTTTAAACCAGTAATGTTCCTTTGGAGGTCATTGGTGTCAAAGCGTCGACATTGGAGCTCCATTGCATTCAACTACAAAACCACGGCCACCATGCTGTCAAATTTCGTAGCGGAGTCTGTGCGGTATTCGTACATTAGCATGCCCCGCCCTGCAGGCGCGGCATGCGAATGCACGCTAATCTCTGGACGTCTTGAGCCTCGCTGCAGGCTGCAGGTCGGCCGGAGGACAGGGTGTGGTCCGCAGCGCTGTTCTTGCTGTTGGTGTTTTGGCGCGTGTAGCCAGGGCCTGTGTTTTTGGCAGTCTCGTACGGAACAGGCTCAGCGCCCCTTCCTCCCTCCCTCCCATTTTCCCTGCCTTCTTCTCACTGTACACACTGAGGAACACGCACGCGTGCACTGCAGCCCGGTTTTATTAGGGCTGTGATTAATGGGCTGCCGTAATGGGACTTTGTTGTAGGTGATGTTTATTAGACAGCGCTGCTACGGCTTGGTTGTGGAACATATTTTCTGGAAGCGCGTTTTAACCTCGGCGGGGAGGCTGAAAGGGCGTGTAAACTTCTGTGAAGGCTGACTGATAACTCATTTATCCAACTTATCCAACACACACCGCAGAGCCGCGTAGAGCCTTCTAACCCGTCCTCAGAAGTAGCCTATTGCCCGACCATCCTCTACAGCGGTAAGTTAATTGATAGCCAAAAAAGGACAAAATAACAAAGAGCAGTACTTTTTGCTTTTTTCTCAGAATGCGAATCTAATGTTGTCCAGTGGTAAATGAGAGCAGCAGTCATCAGAGGTTCGCCCTGGTTCAGTGCAGCTTGGAAGAATCCCACTGCCCCTTCAAATTAGTGTTGTTATTCCCTAAACGCTACTGACAACATAAGTACAGCATATGAAACTATAACCATTACTTACATTTCAAAATGTGTGTACTAAATGTTATACATTTTAGATGTTGCATTTTACCCAACTTGCAAATTATGCAGCAGTGCACGTTCGCCAAGTGGCTTTGTCTGAGTTGCTTCGCCTGAGATTAGCAACATTAAACGCTGTGTCGGAGGCACAATGAATCCTTCCATGCTACTGGATTGTGAAGCATTTCCTCGTGCCTTCATTCTTGAGGATGAATGTTCTGTGCGCTTGTTTGCATTTAACTGGAGTCTTTGAGTCGTCTATGATCATCAGATTCAGATGATGAAGGGAATAGGTAGAATCAGATTTAGTCTGTTTGGTCTGCTTGATCAGCAGATAAGTACTTCTGTGAAGATGGTTACAAATGATTGTTGCATAAATAGCACAGCTCTACTGTATTTACAGCAAGCAAGCCTGCATTGGCATATTTTTTGCCTCATTAGGAAAAGAGCCGCAAGAGATACTATTTTTTTTAATCCAGCAGTTCCAGAGAAGAACCCTGTTCCTGATGAGCTCTTCAGTTGAAAACAGTGCCCTGTTATGCCATGCTATAGCCACGCTGATGAATGCGACAGTTGCGCTGAGATGTACATCCCACTCTTCTCCTTTTTTAAACTCCTGCTCCAGGACAACCTATACAAGTGTAGTTTATCAACAGTGAAAGAAGAGCCGCTCAGTAAACCTCTCCTCAGGCCAGGTCTGCAACCCATCCACCTGCACCCCGGCATCATTTTCAACCATAAACTAATGTAAGAAACATGAGATGTGGGTAACGGACAATCCTCAGTTTTGTTCTAGGAGCACGGACGCGGCCTTGAACTGCCCCGTGTGTTTTAGCAGGTTCCTATTTTAGGGAATACACAAGGGTTTATATGCAGGCTCGTGGATCTGAGTGCTGAAAATCCTCTCAGAAGCCCTATAAATACCAGCCCTGGCCAATCCAATAATTACATTACAGGTTGTCTATGGAGGGCCCATCATTTTTTTTTTTAAATGCTCATTTTGCATAATTCTCATAATTAGAGGTGAGTAACGTCTTACTGACCCATGACAGTATCTCCACCTCAAACCCTCAGCCATAAAGAATAAGTCTGCCTACCTTGCTTTGTGCTTATTTGGTTGAGAAAGGATACAGCACTGCATTATGGGAATCTAGAGCTCTCTGGAGCTCTAGATCCTCCGAGACATTTGTGGAAATGGCTCCAGTTGAAAAAAGTCAATCTGTACCCAGCGGCACTTTACCCTCCCTTACTGAGAGCCCTGAGAAATGGCTGAGGGCCAGTGGCTCTGTCCACCAGGAGTCCAGTTTTACTACAGCTGCAGGGTTTATTCATCACTGTGTGTGTGGGTGGGTTCTGGTTTGGGGCTGCATTATGTCTCTCAGGGGGATATATCTCTCCCTCACTCATACACACACACACACACGAATCTAGAATCTAGCTATTCTATACCGGGCATAATTACTGCAAATCGTCTCCTGTTTCCTCCTCTGCCAGGCTGGGAGCTTTAACTGTTCCTCTGCCAGAACTAGTCAGCTTCAGGTAAATATGAATGCTCACTCCTCGAGATGTTAACGGGTTAATGGAGGCAGTAACGCAGGAGAATCTACTGCACCGGAGAACCCTTGTTAAGTTGTTATGCAACGCCTGTGCTCAGGTTTAAAAAAAAAAAAAAGTCTTGTTTATACGGGTAATGGAAAGGAAAACTGAGTCCTGCTGATTAGCCATTAACGTAGAGGTTGAGTTGGTTTTTATTAAGTCCATTGTCCCATAACATAGCGCTTGTGTGTACACTTGGCAGATCGGAGCACTGTACCCGACCCTGACGTTTACAACGACCGTCCAAAAAGACACGACAAAGCCTAACAGCCTTTCGAGAGGATTAAAGCCCCCGGGGTCTTTTAATGGCTTCTCTTGCATTTTCAACATAGATCAAAACCTGAGAGGGACACACACGATGTCTCTAACTCTCATCCACCCGTGGCGAACACATGTTTTCTGCCTTGGTGATCCCAGATCAAAATATTTTGCTCTGCAATGGAGCTTTTGTGCCAGCCGCCTCACGAATGATCATGATTTAATGTTAGTAAAACATTCCCGATGGAAACCAATTGCTTTGCGAGGATGGTATAAAATCACACAGGAACGTACCACTAATAAGTTGTTTTGTCCCTTTTCGCAGATGTGTGATTGTGTTGCTGAACCCCAAAAAGAACAAACAGCACCATATAATCAACAGCTCCAGGTGAGACAAAGAAATGAATTTGTGCTTGACCCTGACGTAGCTGATACGTAGCTTGACCCATGACGTAGCTTGACCCTGATAAAATCGTATTATTAACGCCTCGATTTCTTCAGAACCATTTTTAAGAGATAGGGTGCTGTAAACATTTACCAATGAAGACGATGTTCTGCACAATGCATTAAAATTCATGATTATAGACTGTGCAGGAATTCGTTAAAAAAAGTGTAATAATACTCCATGATAACTCCTGGCACTACGGATGATTTTTCTGATGAGTCCATCTTCCTCACAAGTCTCTCCATGTGCTGAAGAGCTGTGATATGTAGACCCGCCCTCGCCTTCACTGTACAATTGACACCACTCTGTCAGTGTGCTCATTATCACCTCCTTTTAATAAAAAAAAAAAAAAAACTAAAGTAGTGTGTTTGCCCAGCCCAGCCATCGATGACTCAAAGCCAAATACAGCTGTCCCCCAGATAGCACGTCCCCCACATCTACAGGGACGGCTTGGCCAATGGTTTTGACAAGTGTTTCGAAATGGTCCTGTGCCACACCGAATCCTGATATCCCTGTGTGACTGAAAAGTCAAAAATATATTTCACAGTTTGTTTGATTTCATCTGGGGTCGGCCATGTCATGCACACAGCAAATGCTTGACTTTTGTATTCTTATTTTTAATCAGATGAGAAATTAAATCCCTGGGTGTTTAAGATAAAACACAAATTAAAGAGAAAACTCTACAAAGCATTGGTCATTGGACATCAATACGAAGGTATAATTCTTATCTTAAAATGCCACCAACAACAGGGGTCGAGTGTTGGTGAAAGGTAGATGAGTATGGAAATGATGTATATCGTACAATGTGACTTTCAGTCACCAGGTCACAACCCAGTGCCCAGTGACTTGCTTGCTCACATATTATTTATTTTATCTTCAGCCTGACACTCATCTCTCAGTCTGCATGATACTAGGGCCAAATCTGACATTTTTGTCCTCATCGGAAATGAAGCATTGTAATGTTATCCACTAAAATCTGCTGTGGAAACAAGTCACTGTATGTGAGCAGCATTGTGAAGAGGCAGGAAGCCAGTGGAGAGGCACAGGATGCATTTTTTCTTCAACAGCAATCTCAATGCTTCCTCTCCCTCTCTGCCTCTACAGGAAAACTATCACCACTCTGGCTTTCTCTCCAGACGGGAAGTATGTGGTGACCGGTGAGGTGAGTCTCACATTAATCACGTTTTCATTAGCCGCCACTGCCACTTTTCATCGTTAAAAGTCCTAGATGGTTTCTAATGTCGGAGCAAGCCTTTGTCATATCGCCTCTTCTGTTTTGAAAAGTTCAAGTGTTTCAATGATTTCATAATCAAGAATTGTTGTTGTGATTATACCATTGCTAACACATTGAGGGGTGAGAACATGCAGTCCTTTTTGGCTTCTCTGTATGGACTCAATAACTCATATTCTAAGAGCTTTTATTTGATGTGTATATCTCAGACAAAATGCCACTTACTCCACTCACATGGTTCTGGCCCTCAACAGATCAATAGCTGTTGTGAGAGTAAAGATGTGGATTTTGCATCCTTAATGTAAAAAGCTTATTTATTATTAATGACACTATTTAACTGGTTGAGAACCTGATAACTACCCAAAAGTTGCTTAAAGTGGAATAAAGTCTTACAGAGTAGAGCTGTAATCGAGCTTGAAAAGTTAGGCCGGACCCGGTCAGAATCCAACAGAATCAGACCCGACAAGTACAGCTTTTAAAAAGCATGGCTTTCTTTGTGTGCACTGCAAGGGCTTGACTCCGTTTTACCTCCTCAGCATAATTAAAACAATTCACCTGACCACGGTGTCCAAGAACTGCAAATGAGAGGAACACTTTATTTAAAAAGTAAGATTTAACAAAACAAATTTGCAGCATACGAAACGCAGGGATAGGTACTATAGACCGGAAGTTCATGTTGGCTGACCGATCATTTACCGTGCACCCAACCCCAGCCTGACAGGCAATAACAGCACAAGGTCAGATGGAACTGTGGTGTAATGGTCGAACATTTTGCACCGACGCCCCAACTGATTGTTGCGCGTAATGTTATCGTTCATCAGGTTGTTTGCGCGTGGACGCCGCTCGACTCTTCTGCTGGCCGTCTTATCCCCGCTTATCCAGAACCCATTAATCACGTCTGTGAAAGTGATGCGTGTGCTTACCGGTTTGCCATGGCGCACGGCGGGGCACGGCG